>NW_018393971.1:0-2070 GCF_900095145.1 Mus pahari | reverse complement strand
GTGTGTGTCTCTGTGTCTCTGTGTGTTTGTGTCTGTCTGTTCTCCAAGCAGTTCTCTCTTTTTAGCCTAAAAAATTCTCTGGACAGCTCATTTGCAGAACANAGATTCATTCTTTTATTTTACATATTTTAGAGATCTGTCTGCCTTTGTTAAGCACAAATGATGTACTAGTTGGGTACCTGCCCTGAAACTACCATTCCTACCACATCTGGGCCTATCTTTGATATATTATAGACTGACCTTGAACTCTGGAATCTGCCTGCCTTTGTATCTTTCTGACAAGCTGGCTCATTAATGCAGATGCCTTTGTTTCTTTAGATTCAAGAGGCCCCTCATAATTCATATTGCATTCTTATATTTTACATAGTTGAGAAATTATATATATTTGGAGCTCAAGTATTTAGAGCTCTTTTCCATATCTTTAAGGGTTGTCCAGAAGGTCCCAGTGTTTACCATGTTGCTGAGACATAGACACACCTTTTCCTCCTGGACTCATGCTGTCTCAGATTATCATGGAGTCATTAACATTAACAGAGAGAACATTCCTTGGAGGAATGTGAAATATGTATATTATTACACACACAAGCCTTATATCCACAGTAACCATCCCAAGGAGGCTCTCACCAGGGCTCGGTCCCAGGGTCAGGGACCATGTTACTCTGTTACCACCAGGGTCACTTCCTCAGCACAGGTCTCCAGCATGTCCTAGAGATGCCCACCACCTTTCACACCCCGCACCATATTTCTGTTCATTCTCCTGGCCCTCTGTCCCTNTCTCCTGTCTCTCCCCACACATGTCCTGAACCTGCCCCCATACCCCTACTCATACCCTCTCCCACCCAGTTCCCTTCTTCTATCTGCTTTGTTTGACTATTTTATTTCCCCTTCTAAGTGAGATTAAAGCTTCCATGCTTGGGCCTTCCTTCTTGTTTAGCTTCTTTGGGTTTGTGGAGTACAGTATGGGTATCTTGTACTTTATGGCTAATATCCACTTATGAGTATATACCATGTATTCCGTTTTTGGGTCTGAGATACCTCATTCACACAATATTTTCTAGTTACACCACTTGCCTGCAAAATTTATGATGTTCTTGTTTTTTTTTTAAGGTTTATTTATTTATTTATTTATTTATTTATTTATTTATTTATTTAATGTAAGTACATTGTAACTATCTTCAGACACCCCAGGAGAGGGCATCAGATCTCATTAGGAATGGTTGTGAGCCACCATGTGGTTGCTGGGATTTGAACTCAAACCTTTGGAAGAGCAGTCATCTTAACCACTAAGCCATCTCTCCAGCCCAATGTTCTTGTTTTTAGTAGGCAAGTAATATTCCATTGTGAAAATGAACCACATTTTCTGTATCCAAGCTTTGTTTGAGGGACATCTGGATTGTTTCTAGTTTCTAGCAATTATATATAAAGCTGATATGAGCATAGTGGACCATGTGTCCTTGTACTATGCTGAAGCTTCTGTAAGTCAAAGGACACTGCCACTAGGACAAAGTGACAGCTTATGGATTGTGAAATGACCTTCACTAACCCTACATGTATCTGACAGAGGGCTAATAATAAAAATGTATAAAGAACTTAAGAAGTTAGACACCAACAAACCAAATAACCCAATTTAAAAATGGAGTACAGAGCTAAACAGAGAATCCACAATTAAAGAAATATTCAATGTCCTTAGTCATCAGGGAAATGCAAATCAAAACGACCTTGAGATTCTACCTCACAGTTCTCAATGAAAAAGGTGAAACATAAAAACATAAAAACTAGGCCTTTAGACCCAGGCTGAGAGTGTGACCTTTGTGACTCAATGCTCCAAGGTATGCTAATCATAAAACAGATATCCACATTCCTCTACCCACCCACTTCCTGGGTTTGGGGAATGTTTGTTCAAAGAAAGTCACCCTGACCCACCCTGATCGCTCCTGGAACCCGCTAATGCAAATATGCTATTGTTAGAGACTCATAGAAACTGTCTTGATCACATGCTCCACTATGTTCATAGCAGCTTTATTTATAATAACCAGAAGCTGGAAAGAACCCAGATGTCCCTCAATAGAG
>NW_018393970.1:18284-58691 GCF_900095145.1 Mus pahari | reverse complement strand
TTTAATAATGCCCTTTTTAAAGTCCTCTACCAGCATCATGAGGTATGCTTTTAAATCTGATTCTTGCTTTTCGGGTGTGTTGGGGTATTCAGGACTGACTGAGGTACGAGTGCTAATTTCTGATGATGGTGAGTGGTCATGGTTTCTGTTAATAAGATTCCTACGTTTGCCTTTAGCCATCTGGTGATCTCTGGAGTTAGTTGTTATAGTTGTCTCTGGTTGTAGCTTGTAACTCCTGTGATCCTGTTAGTCTCTGTCTGCAGTCCTGGGAGTCCAGCTCTCTCCTGAGTCTCAGTGGTCAGATTACTCTCTGCAGGCATGCTCTCCTCTAGGAAGGAAGGTCCACAGAGGCCTGATGTTCTGATCTGCCTGCTGGCTGAATATGTAGGCCCAAAACAGGACCTGTCCCAGAAGATGTGTTGCCTCTGCAATTTATTCACTCAACTGCACAGAGTAGTCACCGAGGGACCCTGGACACAACATGACTCTCTCATCTGCTCTGGCAGACAGAGCCCTCACAAGTGGCCACCTTTCCTCTGGCAAGGAATGTGCTCAAATTTCTGGACCCCAAAACAGGGTCTATCCCAGAAGCTAGGTTGCTTCTGTCTGTCCCAAAGCTGTATAGCTTCTGCAGTCCACACTCTCACCAGTGCAGACTGGAGCCTAGGTGAACCAGAGCAAAGATGGCTCCCCAACCAGCTCAGGCAGTGAGAAACCTCCTGGGCAGACACCTCTCCTCTGGTGGGGAACTTCCTCGTATGTCTAGAGACAGAAATGGGATCTTTCCCAGGAGCTGTGTTGTTTCTGCAGGCCGCCCTCTCCCTGCAACTCACTGGAGCAAAGATGGCTCTCCTTCCAGCTCAGGCCTTGAGACCCCTTCCAGGCAGATACCCCTTCTTGGGCGGGAAAGGTGCTGGATGACTGAAGCCAGAAATGGGATCGTTCCCAGAAACTGTGTTGCTTCTACAGGCAGCCCTCTCCCCAGCCACATTCAGGAGTGAAGATGGCCCTCTTACCAGCTCAGGTAGTGAGAACCCTCCCTGCCTGTGTGAACTTATGATGGACATTTTAACATGTGATCATGTACTTTGAAAGATGTAAACTACTGAGGACCAAGAGAAGATTCAGAGGAACTGAGGAATTTTTTTCTTTTGTTTTGATTTTTGCTGTTGTTGATGATGGTGTTGATTGACAGAATAGTTCTTAGACAAAGAGGAGAAGGAATTATTATTTTTTCACCTACATGCTTAGGATATTTATGGGTTTCCCTATTTTTAAGATACTTTTTATCAGAAATGTTTTACAACCTAGAAATAAACTCTAAAATCACTTTTCAAAGTGTCCCTTTATCTTCCTGAGACATCCAACTAGCAGACTAAAACTTAGAGCTGTGCAGTTCTTGCTGAGAGAGAGCAAAGGCCTCATTACTTAATACCTTGTGGCCAGACTATAGATGTCATTCTCCTAAACTTACAGCCTTTTACCCTCAGAAAGAGCAAGAACATTTTTAGTACTTTCAAGAAGTTTTCATCAGCATTTCAGCATAGTTGGAGACCCTCAGACTTTAAAGCCACACTAGAGTCCTACTCCATACGATGTCACCAACCTCTCTAGGTCAGGAGGTTCCATAATTTACATTGGCTCCTTGGAGCAGGAATTTTGAAGAAGGTATGTCAACACAGATAGGACTCTCACTTGGACCATGCAAACCCCTTGATCAGGGAGTATGTGGTTATGGAGGGTGAGAAATAGGGCTTGATATTGTCTAATGCCATCAGCAGAGGCTGATATTGGGTACCATCAGCACCTGTTTTACACCATGAGCCATCAGCACTGACTAGAAGTTGCCTGCTGACATTAGCATAAGCCCATAGTATGTGCCATCAGAACCTGGTTGAGTTACTTGAGTACCGTCAGTGCCCACACTAGGCCGGGAGCCATCAACTCTGGCCCTAATTGTCTGCTGTCACCAGGCAGTTCTCCCAGCAGTTCTATTGGGATTTTTCAGCATCATCCTTAGATCAAGAGCCATCAGATATGGGTTGTGAGCATTTTGTGTATCTCTCAGGATAGAACAAAGTGATTATGCCAACAGAGAGTTCTTTACTGATGTTATTAAGAATATTGTTAAAGAAAAAAAATGCATTAAGGTTAGCACCAGCCCCCTGATTGACTTTCTTCAGCTTGTAAAAACGGTTAGTCCTTGGTTTCCAGGAAGGAAATGTTAGATATGTATGTACAGGAGAAAACATAGTTAGATATTAACAACTTGATTACATAGAATGGAGGACTAGGTGTGTCCCTTACAGCATTTGGTATTTAGACTATGCTTAAGAAGGATTTGACAGATGACAAAAAAGCCGTATGTGCTCAGGAGTCATTACATTCACCTTCTTGTGAGGAGAATATATTACTACTGTCTCCATCAGGATCTAAGAACAATGTTTAATCCTTGACATAAAAGTCTAAGAAAAGTAGCTCAGTAGAGGCTAGTGAGAAATCAAAAAAGGAAGATCAACCTCTGAAGAGGAAACTGATTCAGAAATGAAACTATCAAAATATAAAAAACATAAGTGGCCTACACAGAATCACTTAAATATAAGTCATTCCATAAGACTCCCTTTAAAATATAAAAAACAACCAAAAGAGGTCTACAGCATCTTCTGCTGGTATACTCCAAGCTCCACAGAGGGTAAATTGTTAAGCTGCTTCCCAGAGTGTATGGAGAATAACAAAGAGGAGAAGGATTTCCTATGGAACCATTGATATTAAAATTGATTATGATTCCTCATGATTAGTTTAAAATAGCCATAGCCTGCCTAACTAAAGAACAATTTTTACTGTCTATCTATCTATCTATCTATCTATCTATCTATCTATCTATCTATCTATCTATCTAACTATCTATCATCTATCTATCTATCTATCTATCTATCTATCTATCTATCATCTATCTATCTATGTATATAAAACTTGGCTGAAATAGAGTTATCTAAGGTGTCTGAAAAAAGAGGAGAATATATTAACTTATGAAATGTTTATGGGAATGGGGGAATATTTTGAAGAAACAGCTCACAAAAAAGTGACAAAGGAAGTTCTAGTAAAAATTAGAGCTGCAAATCCAGAAGCATAGAGATGCTTGCACAGTAGAGATATCAAATTTCAAAAGGCTGGATTATATAATTAAAAAAAAATAAATTGAGGATGACTGTTTCTCAACTGAAAGTGACATTGAAGCAAAAGATATTGTTTTGAAGCATATGTACTTTGGAAATACTACACCCACTTCACAATCTCTTTTAAAGATTATTTAAAAGTCTGGAAATATATTTAAAGCATTTGCTGAGATTTCTACTTCATATTTTCAAGGTATATTCATTACAACAACCTCAGGACACCAGAATACTATCGAAAATGTTATTAATTAAAGACAAAAAAATTAGTAAATCAAGCTTAGCTCACAAAATTATCCCGGGAGAAAACTTGGACATAACAACTAACAATGTCTCAGTAAGGCAGGAGGTCCCATAAATTTTAATGTTCCTGGCCACACTCAGAACAGAAATCCAACTGGATATCCACCTGGCATGAAAGGGTACCACTGGCATAAAGAGCACCAAACTAGCTTCATAAAAATATCATGGCCTTTTTTGGTGCTACTGTAATCCCTAGTAATATAGGAATCTTATCAAACCATTGAAGCTGTGAGGAACCTACCTCAGGCCCCTCAAACAATATTGGTAATTCAATAACCTCGAGCAACCAATCCATTTGACAATGGAGACCTATCCAACAGCTGAATCAAGCAACCCTTGGCAGTACAAGACTTAACCCCCAGAGAGATATTTATATCTAACTCCTTCTCAAACAGGTTACCTCAATTATTATGAACTTAAAATGATTTTACTCACACAAGAAAATTTTTACATACCCAATGGAGCTTATGACAGTAATTCTTGGCTTTTAAATACTAAGGACAAGCCCCTTTTAAAAACTTTGTGTCACTTTTTAATAGCTATTTTGCAATTTTAGCCCAAACCTTCAGAATTACAAATCTTGCTTCAATTTAGAAATTGCCTTTTCTCTATTGGACATGTTCAAGTACCTACTATGCTTTCTGGTCCAAGGCATGAAGCTTAGGTTAAATTTAATTCATTAACAGAATACTTTTGATATTTTTAGGAAGGTAAATTAGAAAAAAAATCTTACAATATCATGAAATCACCTCTGAACTCAGAAAATCTGGTCCTGACACAGTTTAATACAACTCTTAATGAAGATCACTGTGTATTCCGTTGGTATCTTTGAGGGTTAGCCATCTCAGAATAAGATTTGTCTAGAAGAAATTAAATTATTGAAGAAACCTGACTCTGCTTCCAGAAGTTACCAAACTTTTGTGCTGTTAGTAGAAATGGGTCCCAGAGATTCATGTATGTGAATGCCTAGCCCATACTGAGTAGCCTTGTAGGAGTAAGTTTGGCCTTTGGAGAGTTACTCTTTTCCTATAAAATGGTGATTTAGAACTCTAAGAATCTCAGTTATGTTCAGGGCCTTCACTTCTGCTGCTTGTGGATAAAAATGTATAACTCTCAGCTCCTTGTCCAACACCATTTCTGCCTACACAATGCAATGCTTACCACCAGGATTAAATGGACAAGATATCTGGAAGTGTAAGCTTTCTTTCATAAGACATTATGGTCGTTGTGGGTCTTCACATCCACCAAATGCAAGGAAGACAAATGTTGATATTAGAGAAAGAATTATTACATTGAAGGGTTATGTTATTTGTTTTTTGTTTTATGATTTTGGTTATTTATTTATTTGTTTATTTATTTATTTATTTATTTATTGAGGAAGATTGACTTTGGGACCTTTTTAAAGGAAAGCAATGAAATACTTTATGCGCTGCTTAATGAGCCAACCTAGGAAGCATGTGAAAAGAAATGTTGCTGAGTGTAATTTGGCCTCTGTGTTGTTGCATCAGCTATACAAGGAGGAGATTAGTATTACTGTTTTTCTTTAGATATGCTGGAAAAGAATAATGCTTCATTTTGACTTTCAAAATATGACCCTGAAGCTAAAGTATAGGGTTATTGAATAATTCCAATGGCAAAGAAAATCTGAACACAACCTTTTATTGAATTGCATGTGGTCATTAATATTTAAGCATATGGAGATACATAAAGAAATGTACACATCTGAGAAAGAAAAATTCACAATGTACAGATTGGGCAGAAAATAGTAGTAAAAACTTCCATTGACCTAATTCCTTTCTTCAGACACATACAGATATTAATGTAAGGTGAAAAAAAAGGGGGTTGAAAATCTCTGGGCAAAATTGTTCCCATCTATGCTTCATATTTGTGAAAAGGAGTTTAAGGCCACCACCCTTGTCTTCAGATAGTGTTTCAGGATATCCAAATTTAAAAAATAAAAGGAAACAACAAGAAAAGAAAACTGTAAAGATTTAATTTTCCAAGGGAGCCATGTTATTGCTCTAGCAAGGAATGTAACTTAGCAGGTTCAGTTATGAGTTTCTGGCATTAAGAGTCAAGGACTGAAAAACAGGTGTTCTGACATAGTTGTCTGTGACTAAGAACATTTGTTAAGGCCAGTGTTATAACAAGGATGTCTCTGTAATGAATCATAGAGGATCCATTTTGTCAAACTTCTAAGGAGAAACCTAAATGTTGAACATTACAGAGTAGTTGTTTATCTGCTCACAGGCACTGATAATAGGAAATGGAAAAAGCCCAAGAGAAAGAAGTGTTTTGATGACAATAGAGATAAAAGGAATTGGAAATGTAAAGATAAATTATATTCAGACTTGGAATTGTAGTGTTTGGAGTTTGCTCAGCTTGTATTTGACCTTGCTCCAGTATATTATTTTCTGACTATGTTCTTTTTTTCTCAAATTTAATTTTTATTGTGTTCCATGTTAGAAGTATGTGATCTACATTTTTACTTTTAGTTTTCAGGGATTATATTGCATTGTTACATAAATTTCAGAAGAAAATTTGAACTTTGAACTTCAAACAAACTTGAGGCTATTTTAGATTATGGGAAATTAAAGTGGACTAAATCCATTTAGCTCTATTTTATGGTTACAACACTATCATGGTCAAGGAATAGAATATAGTGGTTTGTACTGGAATGGCTCCATAGACTATTCTGTTTAGATGTTTGACCATGCTGTATGGCATTATTAGGATATATGTCCTTGTTGGAGTAGGCATGGGCTTATTAGAGAAAATGTGTCACTTTGTTCTGGAATTACACTTCTGAGAAGAAAAAGTCTAATCAGTGTGTTCCAGTTTCTACATAAGGTGCCTGAGGGGTTAGGATGTAAAATTGTCAGATGAATTTGAAGACCATTTCTGCAGGAACACAGTCATGGTTCCCACCATGACAATAATAGACTAAAACTCTGAAATTGTTAGCTAGTTCCAGTTAAATGTTTTCCTTTATGAGAATAGCCATGCTCATTATGTCTCCTCACAGCAATAAATCTCTAACTAAGAATTCCCACTTAGATATGGTTTGGACTTCATGCTGATGTCCATTTTCCTTGCTTGTTTTGATTCACTTCAACATTCACAGATCACTGCATGTTATTATATTTAGGGTTAGATCCCAAACATAACTTCCCAGTTGTCTTGAGAATTCATTTTTTCCATGAGGTTATTGTTAACCTCTGGTTCTTCATTTCTTTCCACAGCTTTTGACATAAGTTTTTAGCACTGGGGGAAAAGAAAAAAATTATATAATGAAAAAGACATTTTTTTTCTGTGATCCACTTTGACAGATACATTAAGTAATACTCTTTTGTAGGTGTGGATATTGAGCCTTTCAGTGTAAAGGGTATTCTTCAACAAAACATAATTAAACAGATAAAGAAATGTGTCAGAGAGTAAAAACACCAATTGTGGTGAACTGAGTTCATACTTCAAAAAGAATATGAGTATATTCCTGTAATCCAGTGATCATATGGAGGGTAGGTGAGTAAATCAAGAGAATGTCTACAGGTTTCCTATGAAGAGATCTAGGTATATGTGATAAGAAAATAAAGAAATCCAGCAGGCAAATATGCTACTACAAGACGTTATTCCCAGTAGTCTAGAAAAAGAGACTGGTAGGTATTTCTGAGTTCAAGATCACTGTTATTTGCACAACAACTTACAGTCAAGTCATAGACACTACATTATTGAGTAAACCAAGGAAGCAACTAAATATTAAATGAATGAAATGCATAAGTGTATTATATATATATATATGCATTATATATATAGTATATATACTATATATATGCATTATATATATGCAATATATATATATATATATATATATATATATATATATATATATATATGTAAGGCAAATAGGAATAAAACTGTGGTTGTCTTAACTTGAATTTATTCTTTCTGAATGTCATACAACTGTACATTCTAAGAGATATGCGTGCATGCAGTCACACATAAAAACATCATAAATACAATGATGAAAATATAAAGGGCATGGTACTGTACCATTTAACGTCATCTATTAACATACAGAAGCAGGCTTTCATTCATTTCTCTTTTTTTCAACTTTTTTTAAATTAGATATTTTCTTTATTTACATTTCAAATGCTATCCTGAAAGTTCCCTATACCCTCGACCCCGCCCTGCTCCCCTACCCACCTACTCCCACTTCTTGGCCCTGGCATTCCTCTGTATTGTTTGCAAATCCTAGGGGCCTCTCTTCCCAATAATGGCCAACTAGGCCATCTTTTGATACAAATGCAGATAGAGACACAAGCTCTGAGGGTACTGGTTAGGTAATGTCATTTATTCACATACAGAAGCAGGCTTTCCTTTGATTCTCTAAGACAGTAGTAAATACATGCTGCACTACTCAAAAAATTATATCAGAGAAATAGTTTCTATGGCCATGTGCTATGAAATGAAATTCAAAATATTATTTAATTAATATAGTCTTTAAAAACTTGTTACATTGATGGTAAAATATTGGGTTTTCATAAGTGAATATCCCAGAAAGCCAAAGATTACATTACAACAGATGTGATATTTGGGTAAAAATGATTCCTGACTGGTAAACAAAATGTGTAAAGAATAACTTTATGAAATATAAATAATATATGCTTTGAAGATCAATAAATAATAAGTAGTAATGGTAAAGGAGCCTGCCTCAACAAAACATATTTACCTAATCCAGTTCATCTATTCATGGTGAAGAAATTGAATTATGTATTTTATAGATTCAAAATTTAACTATATAATTTACTTTACTAAATATGTAGATTTGTATGGTAAATTTGATCATTATCTTATTGTTTTTATGCCACTTAAACAGGTATAACTTTAAGAACTACCAGTATATTCTAGCTCTGCAATTTGCCATTGAGCAGATCAATGGGAATCCCAATCTTTTACCCAACATATCTCTTGGATTCGATTTCTACAATGTCAGATTCACTGGGAAGTACATACTTGATATTACTTTTAATTGGCTCACAGCTCTTGGTCAGAGAAATTATATTCCTAATTACAATTGTAAAAAGAGAAATTTCACTGCTGCACTGACAGGAACCTCATGGATAACATCTGCCCAAATTGGGACATTGCTTCAACTCTTTAAATTTCCACAGGTGAGAAAATTTGGATTTTGGGTTTGAGAGTCAGTTCTCTTTGTTCATGCTATTGGTGTCTTTAAACTGAAAGAATGTTTGATCAATTATCCAAACATCAAAGCAATACTCAGAACATGGAGTTCAGTCCAGATTTCTCTTGCTTGTAAGAGAATTATTTATGTAGTAAATGAAACCAGGTAAGTCCTTGAAACTTACAGGCCTAACAAAAATTTAGCATGTGTAATGTCCATTTAAAATATTGTCCTGTCTTCTTCTATTCCTTAAGAAATAAAATTTATTTAGATCATAATTTTTTCTCTTCTTTCCAATTTGCTTCAAGATTACTTTTGGACCTTATGATCTTCTCCTGAGTGACCGTGGTCAGTATCCTTCACTCTATCAGATGGCCCCCAAGGACACATCTCTTTCACTTGCCATTGTTTCATTGATGGTTCATTTTAGGTGGTCATGGGTTGGTCTTATCCTACCCGATGACCACAAAGGAAATAAAATTCTATCAGATTTTAGGGAGGAAATGGAGAGAAAAGATATCTGCCTAGCTTTTGTAAAAATGACCACTGACACATATACTTCATATGTTACCAAATTCTGGGAAAATATGGATGAGACAAATGTAACAATTATTTATGGTGACATTGATTCCCTAGAAGGTATAATGAGGAATATTGAGCAAAGGTTATTGACATGGAATGTCTGGATTATGAACATTGAACATCATGTTATTGACAGAGCTGATTATTTCTTGTTAGACTCATTCCATGGAAGTATAATTTTTAAGCACCATTATAGGGAGAATTTTGAGTTTACCAAATTTATTCAAACAGTTAATCCCAATAAATACCCAGAAGACGTTTATCTTCCTAAGTTGTGGTATTTGTTCTTCAAGTGCTCATTTGCTGACATTAATTGTCATGTGTTAGACAACTGTCAAACCAATGCTTCTTTGGATATATTCCCTCGTCACATATTTGATGTGGCTATGAGTGAAGAGAGCACAAGTATTTACAATGGTGTGTATGCTGTGGCTCACAGCCTCCATGAAATGATACTTCAGCAACTTCAAATGCAACCATTTGAAAATGGTGAAGGAATGGTGTTCTTTCCATGGCAGGTAATAACCTTTCTACTATATTTTATTGTCAGCATTCTGGCATAAGAGATTTGAAACAACACTAACTTAGATTTTGTAAAATTTAGTTATCTTGTCCACAATCAAGAATTGTTTGTGTTTCAAATCTTACCTAGAAGTCAAGATAGTTTCAAATGTATGATGTTTTGAAATCATGTGCAAGATACCAGGAGCAAATATGCTTTGTCAAAATCAAGTTCTTTTCATCAATATCTAGCTATGCAGCCTTCTTACAGTAATAGAGGCAATTAATATACTCATTGATTTATATATTTGTTACAAGAGAAATTAAGACAGGAACACTTATGTGAAACAATGATGGTTGGATTATATAGAAATGATGCCTTTAAGTAATTTCTTGATATCGGTATCATCATTTTGGACACTGTAGCTCTGAACATATTCTAAAGGTAAAGGGGTTTTATTAGGTTTCAAAAAAGTTTATCTCTTCATAGCTCAGTTGTCATTGATTGCTTACTTGACCTTGATTCTAAGTTTTTACTTCAAAATCAATAAGAATGTTATTTTAAACAACCTTTTCACTAAGTCATCATTAATGGAATCTTCATTGATGTTGATGTTCACAGCAGAATTTATACTACACTTATGCACAATGAAATATAAAATTATGTTTCTTTTTAAGCTAAACACTTTCCTGAAGGATATTGAAGTGAAAGACAAAAGGAGTTTNGATTGGAGACAGACAATAGATACAGAGTATGACATTCTTAACATTTGGAATTTACCAAAGGGCCTTGGATTAAAAGTGAAAATAGGATCCTTTTCTGCAAATGCTCCCCAGGGTCAACANTTGTCTTTATCTGAACAGATGATACAATGGCCAGCAATATTTTCAGAGGTGGGTTATGTATTATCTAAATGGTTTGTGCTTATATTATGAAAACAATTATGTTCTCTGATATAATTATGATTGACTCAAGTTCCATTATACTTGGAGTATCAATATCAAATTATTTAAAGTAATTCTAGTATACTGGCTTTAATTTTCCTTGATTAAGATCAGTGGAAGTATACAGTGTTCAATAAGTCTCCCATTGCTCACTCATATGAGGATTAGGTTTCCTCCGTTTGTCACAATGAGGGATGGGACAAGCGGAAAGAGGAAATTTTCATCTCCAAATGACTCATGTGTTAATGTACTGGAGGAAAATCTCTTTTGGGGATTAATATCATAAACTATATCAGATTCATTTTTATTGTTCATTCAAATACCGTGACCAAAAATAAATTATAAGACAGACTATATTTTGTTTTATGGTTCTAGAAGTATCAGTCTATAAAGGATAGAAGAATGACAAGTATGCATACTGGAAAGATGCTTAGGAAATGGAAAAAATGTCTCTATCTATAAGTACTAACAGTAAATAAAATTAGTATCCTAGAATTAAGGAAATATTTTCATTTTTCTATTCCCAGCTAATGTCTGAATTTCATCATCAAGTCTGAATCCCCTAAATATTCAATAACTTTCCGTATAATGTCATGAAATAGGAAATAAGCATTAAAAGGATTTTCCCTGTGTGGAATATTTTTCTTTAAAAATATCATATAATATCTCCATTAGCAATTTTAATTGTCCTTCGATTGTCAATATGTGCTATCTCATTGAATGTTTAATAATAATTTTAAAGACATTACAGACCAATGTGAGAGTGCAGGGCATTATATTTGAATATGCATGGTTTTCATATGAAAGAGTGTTCAAATGATATATCATCCTCTCAATGCAGGAAGCAATGAATATTGCAGCTCTCTTCTATTTTTCTCTGCAATTGTGACATTCTTACAATAAATAGTGGCAATTAAATTTTAACTGAGCCTTTTCATCTTAGCTATATTCATCTATATATTTCTTCCTAGAAGTTTGTGTTTATTTGCTTCCATAATAATTTTAAGTCCTCTTAATTTGACAGTCAAAATTTGCAATAATGGTGGAAGTTGAGATGCTCAAAACTGGTGTCAGAAAGTACAAAGTTAGTATTAGGCTAGATAGACCCCATAAATTCCAATATCATGTTCCCAGTCAATAATGTTTCACAAATATGTTCTTAATTCATTAAGATCCAAATTTTTTTTGAGACAGGGTTTCTCTGTGTATCCCGGGATGTCCTGGAACTCACTCTATAGACCAAGGTGGCCTTGAACTCAGAAATTTGCCTGCCTCTGCCTCCCAAGTGCTGGGGTTTAAGGTGCGTGCCACAATGCCTGGGAAGATACAAAATTTTTTAACACTGTGATAATTGTCAGACCAAAATTTAAACACTTTTGCCTTTTTAAGGGCATTATCTTTTAACTTTTTAAATTCCTTTTTAAGATTTTTATTGGTTATTTTATATATTTACATTTCAAATGTTATCCCCCTTCACAGTTTCTCAACTGTATACCCCCTTTCCCATCCCCAATCCCTAGCTTCCATGAAGGTGCTCCTCCTACCACCATACGTATTCCTCTTTACCCTAGCTAGAGCCATGGATCCCTCCATGTATATTCTTTGGTTGGTAGTTTAGTCCTTGAGAGCTCTGGGGATTCTATTTCATTGATATTGTTGTTTTACCTATGGGATTGCAAAACCTTTCAGCTTCTTCGGTCCTTAAGTACCCACTTGTCATGCCTATAATCGGTCAGATGGTGGACTGCAAGCATCCTCATCTGTATTGGTAAGGCACTGGCAGAAACACTCAGGAGAAAGCTGTATCTGACGCCTGTCTGCAAGCGTTTCTTGACATAAGCAATGGTGTCTTCTTTGTTGATTGTATTAAGGAGGTATCACCAGGTGGGACAGTCTATGTATGACTTCCGTAGTCTCTGCTCAACTCTTTGACCTTGTATTTTATTTAGATAGGAGTAAATTTTGGTTAATACTTTTAAGATGGCTAGTTCCCCCATACTTCAACCAGAGGCCTTGCCTAACCTATGGATCTGGCCTCTAAAGGTTCTCTCTCTGCTTTGTGGGGTATGCCTACTAATGTCTTTCCCAATGGATCCTGAGAGTCTCTTGCTATCCAAGCATCTGGGAATTTCTGTTAGCTACCCCAGTTCCCCATCCCTTATTACTATAAATACTCTTTTAAATAAGACTAATTATAAATAAAAATATTTGCTTTTCAGTGTATAACTTTCAAAAAATTATTTTTTCATTCTTCATAAAACCCTAATCATTAAATAACATTACACATTCTTCTCAGATCCCTCATTCTGTGTGCAGTGAGAGTTGTGGGCCTGGATACAGAAAAGTAACCCTGGAAGGCAAGGCTGTCTGCTGCTTCAAGTGTACTCCTTGTGCAGACAATGAGATTTCTAATGAGACAGGTAAATGCAGATTTTATGGAAAACTTCCTATTTCTCTACTGTATTCTACAATGTGCTAGCAATTAAAAAATATCTAAGTAGAAGTCAAATATGAGTTATTTTTTACTTCTTTTCATAAGAATTTAAATGTCGTATTCATCTACATCCCCTTGAAATAGGTCAAAACAGCCATTTCAAATTATTCTTGATTAATATCTTTAATCCAGTGCCAATATTGATATTGGAATATACAGTATATTCCTTTGTACTTTTCTGTTTTTCAATTTACTCTTCCATCTAATGCATTTGGATTAAGTATCACAGATTTTTTTTTAAATGTATTTCAATGATTTTTAAGACCCATATAAGGTTCGGATCTTTTGCATCTTCATAGAGATAATTAACAGCTCATTTTCATTTTTATTTGTTTGATAATTTCATACAATGTGTTTTCATCACATTCACCACTCATGCTCTACTCAGATTCATTTCTCCCTTCCCTTATTCCCAAATTTTTAAATTAAACTATTTAATATATTTCATGATACTAATGTATTCTTACATGTGTGTATGCCATTTAACGGTTGTTGACCAACCATGTCCTGCACACTGAAATATAAAGCTCTATATTTGCCCTGTGGCTACCAACTGTTAATATTTCATTTTCTGGAGATGGGGGATTCTTAATGAATACCTCCAATATCTATACTGAAATTTGCCTAGGTTAAGGCAACATGCATATAAAACATTTTCTTGTGTATTATGAGTTTATGGGAATATTTTCTCTGTGATCAAAAAACAGAAATATTTTTGTGGTATTCTGTACACTGAAGGGTCTGGTAATTTTCTGGCTTCTCTTGGCTTAAAATTTTACAGAATTTTTTATGTTGTTACTGAACCAATTAGAAAAGACTTGGGGTTGTGGTCTTTAAGGGAGAGGTGCACATCTAGGGACTGGCTTTAGGTTTTAAAAGTCCATGTGACATCTGGACTATTTTTTTTTTTTTCCTGCTGCTGCCTTCAAATTAAGATTTATCCCTGGCTGCTTTTTTGCTTCCTTCTATTATGTAAATGAACAAATACTCTAAATCTCTAAGCACACATCACATTTAATGAATTCATTTATTTAGTTACAATCTAATCATGGTTTCCACTCTCTGGAAACCCTCCCACAGTTCATTTACTCATTCCTTCACCTCTATCTTGGCCTTTCTGCTTCCTAAACTTCTGAAATTCTGTGGGATATATCCTAGGTGTTCTGTGCTTTTTGGGGGGTTAATATCAACTTACTAGTGAGAATAAATGATGTATGTTCTTTAGGGTTTGGTTACCACACTCAGGATGATATTTTGTAGTTTCATACATTATCCTTCAAATCTCAATATACCCTTGATTTAAATAACTGAGCAGTATTACATTGTGTAAATGTGCCACATATTCTGCATCCATTCTTCTGTGACAGGACATGTGTTGCTTCCAGCTTTTGGGCTCTTACAAGTAATGCCACTATCAACATAGAGAACATGTGTCCCTTGATATGTTAGCCAAATTTTTGTGTATATATCCAAAAGTGGTATAGCTGAGTATATTGGTATAATTGGGTCTATTTCCAATTTTCTGATGAACTGCCAGATTTATTTCAAGAGTGTTTGTGCCAGTTTGAAATCCCAAAATTGTGGGATGGTAGCCCAGGTGGGGCAGTCTCTGGATGGTCATTCCATTAGTCTTTGTTCTGAACTTTATCCCTGTAACTCTTTCCATGGATATTTTGTTTCACCTTATGAGAAGTATTGAACTATCTACCCATTGATCTTCCTTCTTCTTGAGTTTCATGTGTTTTTCAAATTGTATCTTGGGTATTCTGAGTTTCTGGGCTAATATCCACTTATCAGTGAGTGAAAATCATGGATGTTCTTTTGTGATTTGGTTACCTCATTTAGGATTATATCCTCGAGATCCATCCATTTTTCTAAGAATTTCATAAATTCATTTTTTAATAGCTAAGTAATACTCCATTGTGTAAATGTGCCACATTGTCTGTATCCATTCCTCTCTTGGGGGACATTTGTGTTCTTTCCAGCTTCTGGCTACTATAAATAAGGGTACTATAAACATAGTGGAGCATGTATTCTTATTACAAGTTGGAGCATCTTCTGGGTAGGAGTGGAATGCTGGATCTTCCCGTACTACTATGTCCAATTTTCTGAGGAAGAGCCAAACTGATTTCCAGAGTGGTTATATGAGCTTAGAATCCCACCAACAATGAAGGAGTGTTCCTGTTTCTTCACATCCTCGCCACCCTCTGCCTACCTGAGGTTTTGATCTTAATCAATCTGACCGGTGTGAGGTGGAATCTCAGGGTTGTTTTGCCTTACATTTCCCTGATGATTAAGGATGTTGAACATTTTTAGGTGCTTCTCAGGCATTCAATATTCCTCAGTTGAGAATTATTTGTTTAGTTCTGCACCCCATTTAATAGGGTTTCTTTTGTTTTCTGGATTCCAAATTCTTGAGTTACATATATATATATATATATATATATATATATATATATATATATATATACAGGATATTAGCCAGCTATCAGATTTAGGATTTGTAAAGAGCTTTTCACAATCTGTTCATTGCCCTTTTGTCTTTTTGTCTGTGTCTTTTGCCTTACAGAATCTTTGCAATTTTGGAGATTCTTGATCTTACAGAAGAAACCATTGGTGTTCAGTTCAGGAATTTTCCCTTGTGCCCATATCTTCGAGGCTCTTCCCTACATTTGCTATATATGTCTCAGTATCCATGGTTTTATGCGGAGTACCTTGATCCACTTAGACTTGAGCTTTATATAAGAAGATAAAAAATTGATCAATTCACATTCTTCTACATGGTACCCTCCAGTAGCATGTAGAACCAGTACCATTTGTAGAAAATGCTGTCTTTTTTCCACTGATTGGTTTTAGATTCCTTGTCAAAGTCAAGTGACCATAGGTGTGTGAATTCATTTCTTTGTCTTTAATTCTATTCCATTGATATACCTGCCTGTCACTGTACCAATACCATGCAGGTTGTATTGAATTTTTTCTGTAGTATAGCTTGAGGTCAGGCATGGTGATTTCACAAGAGATACTTATATTGTTTGAAATAGTTTTTGCTATCCTAGGTTTTTGTTGTTCCACATAAATTTGCATATTGCCATTTCTAACTCTGTGAAGAATTGAGTTGGAATTTTGATAGAGATTGCATTAAATCTCTTAGATTGCTTTTGGCAAGACTGTCATTTTTACTATATTAATCCTGCCAATTCATGAGCATGGGAGATCTATTCATTATCTGAGATCTTCAATTTCTTTCTTCAGGGACTTGAAGTTCTTACCATATAGATCTTTCACTTCCTTAGACTCATACCAAGGTATTTTATATTATTTGTGACTATTGTGAAGGGAGTTGTTTCCATAATTACATTCTCAGCCTGTTTATCCTTTGTGTAGAGAAAGGCCACTGATTTTTTTTTTTCAGTTAATTTTACATCAAGCTACTTCACTGAAGTTGTTTATCAGGTTTACCTGTTCTCTGGTAGAATTTTCTGGGTCACTAATATGTATACTATCATATCATTGGCAAAGAGTGATATTTTCATTTCTTCATTTCCAATTTGTATCCCATTGATCTCCTTTTGTTCTCCAATTGCTCTGGCTAGGACTTCAAGTACTATATTGAATAGGTAGGGAGAGATTGTGCAGCCTTGTCTAATCCCTGATTTTAGTGGGATAGCTTCAAGTTTCTCTCCACTTAGTTTGATGTTGGCTACTTGTTTGCTGTATATTGCTTTTATTATTTTTAGGTATGAGCCTTGAACTCCTGACCTTTCCAAGACTTTCATCATAAATGTGTGTTGGATTTTGTCAAATGCTTTCTAAGCATCTAACAAGATGATCATGTGTTTTTTTTTTTTTTGTCTTTGAGTTTGTTTGTATAGTGAATTATGTTTATGGATTTCCATATAATGAAACATTCCTACAATTCCAAAATTAATAGTAGAGAGTTCCCTTTTGTCCACATACATGCCAGCATGTGCTCTCTCCTGAGTTACTGATCTCAGTCATTCTATCTGGTGTAAGGTGGAATCTCAGTGTACTTTTGATTTGAATTTCACTGATAAATAAGGACTTTAGTTCTTAAGTGACTTTTAGCCATTTGAGATTCCTCTGTTGTGAATTTTTGAGTTTTCTGAATTCCTTTATCCTCTTTGTGTTGAGTATTCTGAAAGGTGATAGTTATAGATCTATTTTCATATCCCTAAATAAAGACTGTTAATTAGACCAGCATTATTCAAGGAATATCCTTCCTTTCCTTCCTTCCTTCCTTCCTTCCTTCCTTCCTTCCTTCCTTCCTTCCTTCCTTTCTTCTTTCTTACTTTCTTTCCTTTTTCCTTTCCTTTTCTTTCTTTCTTTCTTTCTTTCCTTTTCTTTCTTTCTTTCTTTCTTTCTTTCTTTCTTTCTTTCTTTCTTTCTTTCTTTCTTTCATTTTTTATTGTATGTTTTTGGTTTCTTTGTAAAAATTAAGTGTCCATATGTACACGGACTTATTTCTGGGTCTTTACTTCTATTCCATTGAACGGCCTGTCTATATATTTACAAATACATTGTTTTGTTTTTGTTTTTGTTTTTGTTTTTGTTTTTGTTTTTGTTTTTGTTTTTTTAACTATTGCTCTGTAGTACAGCTTGAGTTCAGGGGTGGTAATTCCTCCAGTAGTTCTTTTCATGCTAAGAATTGTTTTTTTATGCTGGGTTTTTGTTTTTCTATAGGAAATAGAGAATTGCTCTTGCAATGTTTGTGAAGAACTGTATTGGAGTCTTGATGGTGATTGCATTGAATTTGTTGATTGCTTATGGTAGGATGGCCATATTTCCTACGTTAATACTACCAATCTATGAGTATTGGAGTTCTCTCCAGTTTCTAAGGTCTTCCATAAGAGCTTTCTTGAAGGACTTGAAGTTATTGTCATATAGATCTTTCATTTACTTGTTAAGTGTTACATCAAGATATTTTATACACCGTCTGCGTACTGTGAAGGGTGTTGTTTTTCTATTTTTTTCATTCTTGTTATTCTTTGGTAGAGAAAGTCTACTAATTTGTTTGAGTGAAATTAATATCAAGCTACTTTGCTTAAATTGTGTATTAGTTGTAGAAGAACTCTGGTAAATATTTTGAGGTTGCTAATGTAAACTAACGTATCATCCACAAATAGAGATAAATTGACTATTTCTTTTCAAGTGTGTGTCCTTTTGATCTGCTATTGTTGTCTCATCGATCTCTCTAGAACTTCAAGTATTGAATTGATATTGAGAGAGTGCCATCCTTGTGTTGTCCCATATTTCGTAGGATTGTTTCAAGTATCTCTACATTTAATTTGAGGTTGGCTGATTGTTTGCTGTATATTGTTTTAATTATATTTATTTTAGGGCCTTGGTAGCCTGATCTCTCCAATACTTTAAACATTATTGAGTGTTGTATATTGCCAAATGCTTTTTCAGTGTCTAATGAGATAATCCCGTGTTTTTCATTAAGTTTGTTTATATAGTGGATTACATTAATGTATTTTTGTAAATTGAACCATCTCTACATTCCTGAAATTCTATAAGAGAATTCCTACAGCTGATATAACCACTCAAGAATGTAGCTGGATATAAAATTAACTCAAAGACATCAGTACCCTCTTGTAAGTAAGCTATAACATGTATGAGAAGGAAGTTAGAGAAACAATACTGTTCATAATAAACAAAAATAATATCTGCTTCATGTGCCTCTAACAAAGTAAGCAAAAAAATCTGTATGACACAAAGCTCAGGTCTCCGAAGAGAGAAATTGAGGAAGATATCAAAAGATGAAAACATCTCCTGTGCTTGTAGATCAATATACTTAACATAGTGCAGATGGCCTCCTAATCAAAAGAAATGTTCTATTTCAATGCAATCAACACCAAACTTCCAATAAAATTCTTCACAAAGTTTGAAAAATTATTAATTTCATATGGAGAGTTCTGAGTTTTATGAAGTGTGTATACTCTCTTCTATCAATAATAATAAATTTTACTTTGTATAAAATTTCACACAAGCAGAATCCTTACATAACTAACTCTCTCTCTCTCTCTCTCTCTCTCTCTCTCTCTCTCTCTCTCACACACACACACACACACACACACAGGAATATATAAGTGAATTTTTGAATGCATCCTATCTAAACATGAAAAGAGCATTCACACAGTAAGAACAAATTAGGCCAGTATCTGTTAATTAATTATATTGCTCAAAAGTATGCAGCTCAAAGAAATGATAAACATTGTAAATTTGAAATATTGTTCTTAGAGAGTTGTACGCTAAAATAATACTATGCTTTATATTTTGAAATATCAATTCAATGTTATTAATGTAACAAAATAGACACCCTGATTATCAATTGTATTTTTAGAAATATAGAAATGTTGTGTAATACACTGTCATAGGTTTTTAATGCTGTGAACAAACACCATGAAAAAGGCAATGCATAAAAGCACAACATTTAATTTGTGCTGGTTTCTCAGTTCACGGGTCTAGTCAATTATCATCAAGGTAGGAGCATGACTTCATCCAGTCAGCCATGATGCAGAAGGGATGAGAATTCTATATCTTCTTCTGAAGGCTGCTAATAAAAGACTGGTTTCTTGGCACATAAGACAAGGGTTTTAAAACCCCTGCCTACAATAACACACTTCCTTCAACAAGACACACCTATAAATAGTGCCACTCCCCAGACCAAGCACAATCAAACTAGGACATCCCATTCACTGGGTGCCATAGGAATGTTTAATCACTTGAGTCTATAGAGGCAATAGCAAGGTGTAGCATTTAAAAAGTGTATATTGTCCAATTTATAACATCCACATATTTAATAAGTTTCAACAATGTTAAAAATTCAAGTTCAAATCTCTTCAGAGATTAATTTAAATTTTTCAATGAAAGCCTCAAAGCAAGATATGAGCCAGTTAGGCAAACTCCAAACCCTGGATTTCCATGTCTGATGTCAAGGAGGTCTTCAGATCTCTACTACTTTTTCATTTTAGTTGACTGCAAAACATTTCTTTCACCTGGCTGATTCCAATCCCTGCTAGTAGCTTTTTTCAGCAGATTTCCCATGGTTCTACAATCTTGAATATTTGGGGGTTTTCAGGGCTATTTCAACATTATTCCTCCTTCAACCACAGTTGAAGTTCTACACATGATATTCTAGGCTACTCCAAAGGTCTTGAATTATTTCTACAACACTGTGCTCTACCACTCTAAGTTCTGGATGACTACATTCTACTTTTGCTGTTGGTTTTGGTGATCAAACCATGGTATTGGAATCTGTAGTACACTGGGTTCTTGCACTGCAGCTAGGCTTCACCAGTTGCCTCTCATAGGCTCTATTCATGGTACTAAGTCTCAACTTTTCTTGCATGACCCTTCTTTTCCTATGCCATCACCTTCAAATGAGGCTTTACTTTTGCCAGTGCCATTTCCTGGCTTCTCACACTATCAAGCATCAGCTACTCTTCATGACCCCTTCATACTTTCAAATCCAGTAACACCTGGTGAGTCTAACACCAAGTTAAGCTGCAAATTGTGGTACAACATTGGGTATCTCTGGAACACAACTTTTTTAGCTCAGAAAATACTTCCCAGATTATTTCACATCATTAATGCTGATCTCCTCTTAATTATTACTAATTTATAGCTCTATCTAATCAGAATATTGTTCTAGGAGTCTCCTTCTCTTTTTGACTCATAAGCCAGAGCCACATGGCCAATATTCCCAAGTTCAGATGCTTACTGGGGCTAGAATATGGCTCCCCCTTATTCTATTTCCAGCTTTTGTTTTACAACTCTATAACTACATAAGCTTGGCTGTCCTTGGATTTTTCTGTAAATTGATGTTGAACTGAAGCTCTCTATGGCTCTGACTCAAGAATGTTGAGATGTAATGCATATACTAACACCCCTGGATTTAAGCTTATCTGTACTTTGAACTTGGCTTGTCACAAGCTGACTTCAAAATCAGAGGTCTGCTTATCTTTGTTTCCTGGGATTAAAAGAATGTACCATCATGCTTAGGTCTAAATTTCTCATGGCCACTGTTTACCATGATCAGGATCGAAAGCCCATGTCCTCCAGCCTCAAGATCTTATTCACATGATTGCCCCCTATTTCTTGATTGTAGTTCACTCCATACTAAAACTCCAAAGTATTCTCTTCTCAAGTGCAAATACAAACAATAGTTGGGTTTGGTGAGATCTTGCTCAGATATCACTGTTTATTCTTTTTCTCCTTGAAACTAGCATTCAGCTTCATTTCATTTCCTGGTGTCCCTTTATTTTACTTAAAACATATGTTTTCTGTTTTTCCTTTCTAAGATTGCTATGCTTGTATGAAAATGCTCTTCATATGATTTAACCAGAGACAGAAGCCTCTGTTCAGTTCTTTGGGACTTCCTTTGTTAATTCAGTTAATACAAGCTTCTTTATCTTAGCCTCACGTAAGCTCTTTAGACAAGGGCAAAAGGCATCCACACACTTCCCAAAATATTACAAGAGTAGCCCCATATAAAACCTCTTCTTAGCCAGGCGTGGTGGCACACACCTTTAATCCCAGCACTTGGGAGGCAGAGGCAGGCGGATCTCTGAGTTCGGGGCCAGCCTGTTCTACAGAGTGAGTTCCAGGACAGCCAGGGCTACACAGAGAAACCCTGTCTCAAAAAACCAAAAGAAAAAAAAAAAACTCTTCTCCTCTGAAACCTCTAGAACAAGGCTTCCACAGACAAAATCACCCTCAGCAACAAAGTTTCCATATTCCTACAAGGATGGCACATTAAGTTTAACGTAAATCATTTTACTTCTTTCCAAATGCAAAATCTCAAAATTCAAATTCTTCCAACCAAAATTATGGATAGGTCTTTCACAGAAATACTACTCTAGGTACTAACTTATGTCTTAGTTGGGGTTTTACTGCTGTAAACAATCACTTTTACACCATCAACATTTATATGGACATTTCATTGGGACTGACTTACAGGTTCAAATGTTCAGTAAACCATCCTAAAGTCCAGAGAATGACAGCATCCAGGCAGGCATGGCACATGAAGAGATTAGAGTTCTATATATTTAGGTAAAACCTTCTAGGAAAAGTGTTACTTCCAGGTATTTAGGATAAGGGTTGTAAGACATATTTCCACAGTGACAGAATTCTTTCAGCACAGCCACACTTTTAAATAGTGCCACTCTTTGGGCCAAGCATATTCAAATTACCATTCAAACATACTGCATTTTATAAATTTTGGTGCATCCATTTTATGTTCATCATAGTATTAAAGAAAATATTAAAAAGTTCCATAGCAGAGTATTTTTTTCAAAAAAATCCCTCACATTGTCTAAGAATATTCTTTCTATGAAAATATATGCTTGCTTTAAATGTTATGAAAATATATTATTGGATGATTTTGAGCACTATCAAATGTACTAGTGTCTATTTCATAAACACTAGCAGAGAGTGAACAGATTTTAAAAATACAAAGAGTTTTATGAAGAAAAGTAAATTTAGGATTCACATAAAAGAAAGCATTATCTGAAAAATTTAGCAAAAATATTTCCTCTAGTCTAAATTTCCCATAATCAAATTAAAGCAAATCTGTGCAATATGAGTACTATCAGGGTCACAGAACATTTATACAATGGCATTTAATATTGCAGTTAATTTCAAAAGAGTTACAACATTGTCAGTAAAGGCAGAGAAATATCGTATATAAAGAGAACAAAAGCATTTACGTAATAAAATGTAATTGATAACCATGAATCTTTTAAGAAATTTATTGGAAGTTGAAGGGTACCTGAAAAAAATATAATACTGTTCTTTACAAATGTAGGGCTTGAAAGTATAAATATTTCCCACTGAAGCTATTCTCAGTTGTGCAGACACTGGCTCATCTCAACGGACTCGGTTGTTATTAAAATGTAGTAGGTACGTATAGGGAGCTCAAGGAATTGTGTGTGAAAACTGATCATAGAGAAGGGAAGGTGTGTGATGGTAGTATTTAAATAAAGCTTGCATCAAATCCTATTGTATGTGAACAAAAATATGGAAAGAAATATACAAGGAACAAGGAGCAGTTTCTAAATCTAGATTTATGCATACCAGTTTATTAATTACTTTGTCCATGAGAAAACAAAATACAGTGAATTCTGTGACAGTCCCTGTACTTGGAGATGTCTAATAATGAGAGAAATCTTCATAAACTGAACTCCTGATCTCAAGATAAGCTATATTTCTTACCAGATGTAGACCAGTGTATGAAGTGTCCAGAGAAGCATTATGCAAATACAGAGAAGAACAACTGCTTCCAAAAATCTGTGAGCTTTCTGGCCTATGAAGACCCCTTGGGAATGGCATTAGCAAGTATAGCTTTGTGCTTATCTGCACTCACTGCCTTTGTTATTGGCATCTTTGTGAAGCACAGAGACACTCCTATTGTCAAGGCAAATAATCGAGCTCTGAGTTATATTTTGCTCATCACACTCACCTTCTGTTTCTTATGCTCTTTGAACTTCATTGGTAATCCAAACAAAGCTGCCTGCATCCTTCAGCAGACCACATTTGCAGTTGCTTTCACTGTGGCTCTTTCCACTGTGTTGGCCAAAGCTATCACTGTGGTCCTTGCCTTTAAGGTCAGCTTTCCAGGGAGAATGGTGAGGTGGCTAATGATATCAAGGGGTCCAAGGTACATCATTCCTATCTGCACTGTGATCCAACTTCTTATTTGTGGAATATGGATGGCAACATCTCCACCATTCATTGACCAAGATGGTAACACAGAATATGGACATGTCATCATTTTTTGCAACAAGGGCTCAGCTGTTGCCTTCCATTCAGTCCTCGGATACCATTGCTTCATGGCCATTGGGAGTTATGCCATGGCTTTTTTGTCTAGAAATTTGCCAGATACATTCAATGAATCCAAATTTCTGTCATTCAGTATGCTGGTGTTCTTCTGTGTCTGGGTCACCTTTCTTCCTGTCTACCACAGCACTAAAGGGAAGTTCATGGTGGCTATGGAAGTATTCTCTATCTTGGCTTCCAGCACAGCACTCCTTTCCTTCATATTTGGTCCCAAGTGCTATATTATCTTGTTGAGACCAGAAAAGAATTCATTTAACCATATCAGGAATAAAACAACCTCTAGAAAGAAGAATTTTCCTAAAATATAGTTGAGAAAAGCATTTAGCTTTTATTTTTAACAACTTCATAAATGGCATCATTCATATATCATTCTAAAATATGTTATACAGCTTCTCTGAGTCTAAGACTTGATGGCTCCATTCCTGGATCATGTCAAATCTTTGTGTCCTTTCTCAAAAGAAACTCTTCTTTTTTATTCATTGTTTTAATTTCATTAAACTTCATAAGAATTCTTTCTTCTGACTGAAATAACAAAACATTATTTTAGAAAATTTATTGGAATGTAATTTATTAATGTCTGTTATTTAATCATACTAACAATTAAATTGTCATATAATTTGTGTTTAATTAATATTTAATTTTTAAAACATTGTATTTAAAAGTGAACAACATGGTATTTGTAAATCTCTCATGGAATTTAATTAATGTATAATTGTTTGTTTGAATTTATTTATTTATATTGAATCTACCACCTCTCATAATGTAAATGAAAAAATTTATAATGCCATGGCATTCTAATTCACAGCATTATGTGTTCCATACTTAGTGTGAAGCTCCTTTCAGAAAAATATTTTATTACCCAAAATAAAATATGAGTCAACCAGTGCAATCCAACTAGAGCCCATATTCATAGTTTGACAAAATTTGTGACATGTCCAGCTGTATGTAAGTATCCTGACTACCTTCACATACATTTAAATTTAGACTTTTACTCATATATTATGTAGTATTTTCCATTCTGGTACATCAACTCATCTGAGAATCACTGGTAAACAACTTGCTCATGTTGAATTTTTAATTTTTTAATATGAATCATTCATTTGTCTTTTAGTGTTTTAATGTTCTCTAACCTAATTTTCTGTAAATATGTATAAAATACTTAATTATAATCCAAAATCCTTTTTAGCTTTCTATTTTATTATGAACTGTTCCTCCATGATTCATTATTATTTTGTACATAAAATAGACATTATACTTAAAATAGTCTTTTTTCTGTACCCAAGGTTCTATGAAAGAAACCAAATATAAAATGTTTAGAACAACAGCATAGGACTTTTAGTCATGGTCTATCTTTTCTCTTATCACTATATCCTTTGTAAGTTTCCTATTTGGCTGATGGCCCCCTCAACTAGAGGGGCTGTACGTCTTCATTAGAAATCTTTTTAAGTCTACCCAGTAGCAGAAATGATATGAGGGAAACATATACTTCACATATTATTAAGGTAACGTTGGCACAGACATTGTTAAACCCATATATTATGGGAAGAGTGAATGTTAAAAAACCAACACAACTGTTTGACAAAAATCTAATAAAGTAGACCTTCATGTTAAGATCATGAGCAACTAATTTTCAATAGTTTTCTGAATCTCCACATGTTTCAGGCTGTAAGAGAGGCTTTTATTATTTGTAAGCCTTGGGGATATTTGATTGAAGAAAAATTTCTTCAGAATCATTTATGCCACATTCCATGTGTATTTTCCTAAGCTTCACCAGGAATTTCCTAAGTAAACTACTTACCCTGCTTTTGAGAAGGTATTCTTATCTGGGTCTACTTGAAGATCCTCTTGGAATGTAGAGGTTATGAAACACATACATATGTCATAGATATCCCTATTATAAAATGGTTTCAAGATATACTTGGAAGATGTGCTTTGGGATTAACAAAGGAGGAAAATAATCAAAATAAAGTAACCTTTGAAAAAGCAAAAAAGATTGAGAGGGCAAAAGAATTTGGAACATGATCAAATTAAAAGCCCTTTCTTAAAATGCACTCAGGCAATTACATGGCATATGAGATTGGGTTTTTACCTATCGTATGCTTCTCCAGAAAAAAAAAATACACCAACAAAGTTAAAATGTCTGGCATTAATATTCCTTTCACAGGGTTTATACTGATAGAAAGAAAAAGTCTGGAAGAATGATAAAAAACAATAAAAAACTCAGGAATTCTCTTCCTTGGAGAAGTTAGTTTACAAAAGGGCACTTTGATATCTAATGTCCAAAGAACAACATAAGACCAATATTAAACAAATGAATTTGTTAGTTGATAGTGCTCATCCTGCTCCAGGCATTTCCCATTCCTTGGACATAAAATCTCTACAGTTTTAGGCTCCTCCTCTCTCATTGAGACCACACAAGGCAGTCTTCTGCTACATTTCTGTGTGGGGTCTTGTACCAGGCAGTGCAGGCTCCTATCTTCAAACACAAATTTTTTTCAGTAATAATGTCAGGGATTTGGTGCCTCCTCATGAAATGGATTCCAAGTTGTGCCTTCCTTGTTCAACCTTTCTTCATTCTATGCACAAATTTTGTCCTTGCCAAGGAATGGGATGTCATGCCTTGACAAAATATACCTCAGTAATCTTAAGTTTTGAGATATGTTTGTTAAGGGGAAACAGTTGTAAAAGATAATTCTTCTCTTTCATGCCTTACTGATAATAACTAAACTTATAACTCCAGAAATCACTGTAAATGATAACTGTGTTCAACCATGGTTTATAAATAATGATTATAATTATATACTTTTGGGCAAGATAAAGTCAGAATACATGAGTTAGTGCAAAAATGCTACAATATACATTTTGCAAAAAGAAAAAATAAAGTGAGTCAGTTGCTGGGTGTGGCCTTTCAGAACACAGTATGCTCATATCTGCAATATAAGATAGTATCATTAGTAGCTTCATGGATTGGAGCTTACCCATAGGACAGTTCTCAGTTTGGTCTGTTTATATGATGATCAATCCTTTAATATCTGTTCCATCCCCTATGCCTGCATTTCTTGTAGAAAGATGTAGTTTGGGTTGAAATTATCTGGGTTTCTTCCTGAGAACTGGAGGTAGCCTCTTCATGTATCCCCAATAGAGTGAGCACATATAAGGTAACCCCATTGATTCTTGATTGCTTCTGTTATACCAGGTCTCTGTTGCTTCCTGGTGATTGCCCCTTGCCACCTCCTCTATTCCCATTAGTTGCAGATTTCAAGTCATTTTCATGGTAAATTAACCATCTGACCTAGGCTTTCAGACACCTGATTCTGCAAACTTCTTTCCCCACCCTGTGCCCTCTCTGTTATGCTCTAAAGGTTCACCACAGGCAGATTAATCACCCAGATTCAGTCACCTACAGCCATGCAGTGGGGTAGGTTGGGGACTCTTATGGAAGAATAAGAGGAAGGATTGAAGGCCCCAAGGGAATTGGAACTCCAAGGGAAGACCAATGGAGTCAACTAACCTGGACCCAAGGGGCTCTCAGAGAATGAACCACAAAGTAAAGAACATACAGGGGATTAACATAGACCTCATTGCACATGTGTAACAGATGTGCAGCTTGGTGTTCATGTGTATAGGAACAAGTGGTACAAAAGCTTTTGCCTATAAGTAGGAAATGTTCTTCTTCTTGGACTGCCATGTTTGTCCTCACAGAGACTTAAAGTGCTGTGATGGGAGTATAACCAGGGTGCACAAATGTTTGATAGGAGAAATGGAGGGTCAGAGTGAGAGGGATTGTGGGAGAGGGTGACTGGGAGGGGGCAGTGAGCGGTATCTAAAGTGAGTAATTAAAAATTAAACAAGATAAATAAAAAAGACTGATAAATTGAAACAAAACAAAACAAAAAGGAATGGATCTCAACCTACAGAGGTTCATATAATTAAATTAAAAAGGAACTCTGATTGTCAGGCAGTCAAGGTTGCAAGATTCTCTTAAATATGTTGTCTACCTCACTTCTTCTTTTATCCTTATTACCTCTTCTCTGCTAACTACTGTCAGCTATTGATATTTGCCCCAAGCACAACATTGTCTCAAAACATTCTAAATTTGATATTCATATTCACACTTATATCTTGTTTCCTACACTCATAAAGGAATGTCTCTCTGCAACAAATCTAGATCATTAAATCAAACCACAGTCAAAAAAAAAAAAAAACCTCATAATTGGGAAGATCAAATTAATATGGATATATTTCCAACATACTAAAAAAAGGCTCAGGGTTAATTGGTTAAAAGTGGGCAGAAAATTTCAAGAACCATGAAACCAGTATGTTTGGTAAGAGTTTGTTTCTCTGAACAGGAAGCAGCTACCTGTAAAATTATATAAAATATCACCAACAAGAGCAGCAATACATACATGCTGCTGTCAATCCCGACAGCTAACAAGACAATACATAAAGAGTTACAGACTACTAAGTAATGTTCAGAAAGCAATAAGCAGTCATGTTAGGATATTAAACCAAATAGAAAAAAAAAAACACATTCTGGTCAATATCAAATGGAAATAGGCAGTGGTAAAGATTATTGATCATTAAACCACATATGGGCCTGCCATTTGAGTCTATGTTACATGCTTTCTTTTGTGCATGTTTAGAATACTATATTTAATTTCATTTTGACTTGATTACTCAGCACTTCGGAAATTTTTTTCTGTGGACTTGAATCTAGTGATTTTTCTTTCCTTGGTTTAAGATTTTATTTTGATTTGCCTTCCTCTGACTTTTAACTTTTGAACTTTTAATGACTGAGGACATTCAACATTTCTTTTAGTGATTCTTCCCCTTTGAGATTCCTCTGGTCACAATTCTCTGTTTAAATCTGCATGTGCCCATTTTGAAATTGGATTATTTGTGTTGATCATGTTTAACTTAGTTAAATCTTTATAATTTTTGGATATTAGCTGCTGTCATATGTAGGATTGGTGAATTTCCCTCTACAATCTGGAGTCTTGAGTTTTGTACTACTGACAGTGTCCTTTGTGTTACAAAAGCTTTGCAATTTCATGATATATTACTTATCACTTTTTTTCTTAGAGGCTGAGCCATTGCTGATTTTTTCAGGAAATTGTCCCCTTTATTAATGCACTCAATAACTTTTCTCTTTCTTCTCTATGAGACTTAGTGGATCTTTCGGTTATTACTGTTGTTGAGGACATTGATCCAGTTGAACTTGAGCTTTGTGGAGGGTGACAAATATGGATCTATTTTTATTCTTCCGTATGGATTTACTTCTGGCACTCAGATACAAATTCATTGGTCAATGTGTCTCTTTTTGTACCAGTATCTTGTATCGCTCTACAGCTGCTTGACATCAGGGATTTTTAATTTTTCACAAAGTTCTGCTCTTTTTCAAGATTGTTTTGGTTACCTGCTCTTGTCTTTTTTTGTTGATGTGGTTTCAAAGAAGTTGACAAAATGAAGGGTAATCTACATTTGATGGGGATGAGGACATAGAGCACCTCTCCAAGAAGTGACATCGTTCTGGGACAAAAGAAGCACCCAGCAATCAATGTCCATAAGTGCGATTCATATCATTGGGACTATGGACAGTGGAGGTACCACTTACTGTTGCCATACAGGAAACCCAATAGTGTGATAGGGACTCTGATACACTCACCTAACTGTCAACCCAAAATTTATCCTGTATACAGGAAATGAAGGGAGGGCAAATGGAACAGATCCTGGGGGAATGGACAAACAATAACCAGCCCAACTTGAGACCCATCCCCTGGCAAAGTACCTACCTCTCACACAATTAATTTTATATTTACTGACAGGAGGCTAGCATAACTGTCCTTTCAGAGGTTCAAAACAGAAACTGACTCAGAAAGATGTAGACATCCACAGCCAAACAATAAATGTAGCTATGGAAAAACTGCAGGAAGGTTTGCAGCATCTAATGGGAAAGGAAATCAACAGGAAGACAAACATAGTTAATCTCTACCCTTGAAGATCTCAAAGACAGAATCACAAAATAAAGAATACTCATGGACTGGAAGTAAGCCTCCCTGTACATGTGTAACAAATGAAAAGCTTTGTCTCCATGTGTCCCCCAAACAAATGAAGTGGGGCTATCCCTTGAGCTGTCAGTGGAATATGTTCTTAAAGCTGGAATGCCTTGTGTAGTCTCAGTGGCAGAGAGCAAACTCAGCCTCACAGAGACTTTATATGTCTGGGTAGTTGCATACCCAGGAGAGCCCCCACCATTTAGAGGTGAATGGTAGGGAGTATAGGGGGAAGAATTGTTGAGGGGGAATTAATAACAATAAGAAACTTAAAAAGATCATATTTTCTTCATTGTCTGTTTCTCTTACTCTGTTTATTGGTCTCTCTGCTTTCTCTGTATATAAATATGCATATGTGAATGTATGCATATTTGTATGTTTATATGTCTATATGTAAGTATGTATGTATTTATGTGTTTATTTATGTACGTATATATAATTTATCAGCTCTCTATGTATCTATCTGTGTTCTGCCTCTCATTCCCTAAGTATCTAATAGATCATATTACATGTCTCTTCCTCTCTCTCTACTTATCTTTGACTCTCAGTCTTTGATCTGGCTTTTTCTGACTTTTTTCTGTCTATCATCCATTTACTATCTGCCTCTTCCTCAGTATTTTCTCCTATCCCAAATATATGTATATATCACAGGTACTGGGGACACATGAACTAATTATTCCATGAAAACATTGTTTGAGTTTAGAATCACACTGAGTAGAAAACAATAAATATTGATAGTATAGTCAATAATTAATTTTTTGAATAAAAAATCTGACCAATATATCAGTTCACAGTTTTATGAGTTGCCCCATACTTTAATAATTATTCTATATTTAGGTTATTTATGTCTCTCTTAGTCATAAGAAATGAACTTATATAAAGCACTTCAGAGGATAATATTATTTTATTTAGTTGTTTTAGATATATTCCAGTTTATCAAGGCAGAAAAAGAGTAATGGAAGGAGCAGTCTAAATAATTGTTTTCAACTCCTCACATCATAGAGAAGGAGTAGCATCTAAATTGGCTATAAGCAAAATAAAAATAAATTGTCAATGCTTTCTGACTATTGGTTGCTCTCCCCTCAATATTCAAAGATCTCAAAGTTTATAAAATATTCAAAACAGCAACATGTTTAGAAAAAGTCTGAAGTATAAGATATATAGCATATATCAATGCAAGTAGCCAACTATCATACATGATATATTTGTTACAGTTATATAAACCCACACTTTTCAGTGCTGTAATACTTTTTACCTCTAACTTGGTCAATATCCAAACCTAAGTATATCTTTCTTTGTATTACTTTTCTGTACAACACAAGTCCTTTCTAGGCCTTGTTGCAGGCAATTTGAGTTTGCTTTATATTGCAGTCAGAGGGTCTAACTGAATTCTTAGAAGCTTTTACATATCCCTCAACAAAATTTCATTTATGCCTGTTGCATACTACCTTGTTGGTGATTCTGCCCCAATTTGTTGGCAACTGAAATCATTTTCTATTTCCATATACTTTATTTGAAGTTTCCTCTGTGTGATAAGTCATAAAAATTATTTTCTTAGTTTTTCCATAGCATGAACCCTTGACCATCATTCAGTGCTTGCTGTATCTCTCTCCAATAAAAATTATGATTTTACTTTCTTATGTCATCTATGTGTTTCTACCAGCAACAGACATTAGCTGCTTATTGAACCTGTACAAATATTTTCTTTTCTTTTCTTCTCGTTTCTTTTCTTCTCTTCTCTTTTCTTTTCCTTTCTTTTCTTTCCTTTTCTTTTCTCTTCCTTTCTTTTCTATTCATTTCTTTTGTCTCTTCTTTCCTTTAATTCATCTTCACTTTTTTATTTTCTTTCATTAATTTTTCTTTTTTCTTCTTCCTTTTCTTTCCTTTATTCTTTCTTTCTTCCTTCCTTTCAGTTGAAAACTAATGATTTTATTCGGATTTCCTGCAGACATATGGGTAAGGACTAACTTACAGGAATAGAGACATCAGCCAAACACTGAAAAGCCTACCTCAGAATGGTAAGACATCATGAAAATTATATCACCGGATCTCACTCTAAAATAATCACACAAAACACCACATCTTTTAAGTCTCCTCTTTGCCTGGAAGATCTTACTATTTTTGGACCACAATGTATATAAATTTTGATGTTTTTATTATTTTAGGGTCTTTCAGACTCTTGTGAGTTGTTTAATTCTGAGTCTAAAGGAGTTACTCTGTGTAACGGAATGTTTCAAGGTAGTAATTTCTGAGCCATGAAGAACATCTTTCCAGGAATAAAAAGATTTAGTTTGGAAGGCTATGTCTACCTTATATCCAATGTTCTATGTGTTCTGTAAACATCCTTTGTATTTTGAAAATACAAAGTCTGTTATCCCAAGCAGTGGAACACATTATACAATATCCAGAGTGCGGACATGGGAATAACTATTAGTTGTAAGAACAATGTGCTTCTCGTAAAATATAGGATTTAAGGTGGTATATAATTCTGTTGCCAATGTATTTACAGATATGGCAAGTGTTTTTAGATTTCTTTTCTTGCTTCAATCACCAACTGAAAATTTCAATGCAATTACTGAAGGAAAATAAAATTTAAAATGAAGCCTGGGATTCATGTAACTTATGTCCAGAGCATTGTTTTGTAAGCTTAAAAGCCTGAGGCAGAGGACACAGTAAAACAGGCTTGGGCACACCCAGGCAGGCCATTGTAAAAACATTCCTGGGGCTGATAGTTTGGAGTCATATGTTAACCAGGTGTGCTGCTGACTTGCAAATGTGTTGGTGTTTAAATGAGCCAATGTGCCAATTCCTGCTAGCCCCCACCATCTCCCTATAAAAAACCCTAGCTTTCAAGCCACATGGTCGATGCCTCTACCTCCTGCGTGGGGTACACATCTGCCCGGAGCTCTGCCAATAAACTACCTCGTGTTTTTACATCAAGATAGTTTATTCATGGTTTTTGGGTGCTACCTTCTGGAGATTGGAGTGGGGAGGGCTCCCCACAGACTTCTTTCATTACCTTGTTAGGATAAGCTACTTCATATTTTCTCTGTTGTTACATTTCCATTAAAAAAAAAAAAAAAACCTTCTTATTCATTCATCCTAAATTTGAATTCAGGCTTCCCAATTCCACTCATCTCTCAGACCATTTGTACCACTTTCTCCCATGGAACTTTCCCCCTAATTCAATAAAAGGAAAAAAAAATTCTCTTTCTGGAAGGAATAGTCTTTCCATAAGTCCCACAGCTTGTAGCTGGCTGCCTCCACTTGTTACTGGATTCCTGAAAGGAAAGATGTGGTTTTGGATGGGAAAGGCTGCTGGAGAAGTAAGGAGCCAACACAAAGTTTTCTGATCAGGGCCAAGGTTTATGTAAGAGTTTGAGCTAATAAAAAGTGGGTGGGGGTTGGGGCAGAAGGGGAAGGGAGTGTGTGTGGGGGGGAACGCATCCCCCACCATTGCTTTGTCAGGAACACTGCTTTCTGTCAGGAAAACAGGTTCAGCTTCTCAGCAGGTAGTGGTTTCTTAAAGAAAAGTTATAGATGTGGCAGGACAATAGACTTTACCTAGGTCAGAAGATTCCACCCTATATGGGCTAGCAGGCTGTGGAAAGTGAGATCTGAGCCAGCCTGCTCAAGGCTGGGGGAAGGGCAAAACTACATACCACATTGCCCACATTCCTTTACATACATATGTTCATTGTATTGATGCTTTTATTTAGTCTGAGTCCTAAGGCTTGTAACACACCATTGATATGGGATACTTCTAGGACTGCTCTGCAATATCATATTCTAGCCTGGTGTCATTGACATCCTACAGCTTTGGATCTGCAGGTCTGGGCCTTTCATGTACTCCAGCAGATAAAAAGTAAATGTGTGGGAGGACCAACTCAAGATTCTAGATCAATCTATGACTGGGTAGTTGCTGAGTCACACTCATACTGCCAGAGAGAGTTCCCCATCTATTTCCTGGCTACCTTACCTAATGCTGCATCCAGCAAGAGACAGATACAACACTCTTGCTCTCATGTCCTAAGGGCTCTCTGCTCCACAATATGCAGGGCCATGGCCAAATCTACTGTGCTCACAAAGATAGATGCTGGCCATGCTCTTCCAAATGTTGTAGCCAGGCAGAGACAGGAACAGTTTTCTTGCTCTCATTATCTCAGGACAGCTATCTTGTCTGAAATACTTGGTGGGAAGGAAGGAGATAATTGAAAGACCTCCATGGCCCACAACAAGGCAAAGAAAATAAATTATAGGTCCAACGATGATATAATCACACTATCACAGGCTACTCAACTTTATCCACACCAACAGCATCATCTCTACTGTGATAATCATGTGAGGTACAAGTTCATCTTTTCAGAGTGCTTTAGTCAGTAAAGAGTAGGGCAGGCTCTGCTATTGTCATGAGCTTTTAAAAAGCTCCCCAGCTTATTGAAAGAAGTGAATAACTGTTTTTTTCTTTTGTATTCTTTGTTTTATTACAAATGCCTTTGAATTTTTTAAAGAATTGATTGGAAAAATATACTTGAAACAATGATATTGCTTTATAGGGTTATTCTCTTTTTTTGGCATTAGAGTTTATTGGTTGAATTATATAACATTTATTTCCTGATTACAGCTTCCCCTCCCTCTTCTCTTCTCAGTCCCCACATCTTACACTCTTTCCTCCATTGTCCATTGCCCTCTTCCACTGAAACGGGGACTACTTCCATGCCTTTCAATAAGAATTGGCATATTAAGTTGCGATATGATTAACCACATCTTCCTCTGTTAAAGATAGAAATAACTCTCCATTCAGAGGAAGCCTATCAAAAGGAAGGTAGTGCAGATTAATTTTCTTTTCAATGGTTTTAATTTCTGTCACATTCTTAGATGATTTGGCTGAAATATTGTTTGCAAATCTCAAATGCCTTAGTCTCTTTTCTCATTGACTTTCTTTGTTCATACAATATATGAGAACAAGTTTGCTTTCTCTGTAGTCTTGAATCATAGCAGTCAGAAGTAAGTATTTCCTGACCAAGGATCTGACTCTTCTATAAACTGTTCCTTTAATTCTTTATTGTTCACTGTCCTTCAGTTTCTAGGAAAATTGGTAGAATGGAATGGAACGTATGGTGAATTCCTGACTGTTAAAGACTGGAAAACTGAGTTCCAGTCAAAGAAATCATATAAGCATGTTAAGTAGTAACTGATGGGTACATAGTTGTTTACTGGCCTCTATGTTTGTGACATGTGCATAAACCCACACTGTTGTATTATGGACACATTCATCAGAAAATTGTATGACTTAGGTGGAAAATTTTTGCCACCAATTCAATCACTTATCCTAATAAATTTTGTAATGTCTGTCTACTAGCAAACAAATAACTAGTGTATCTTCTAGATTTCCTTCTTGTCTTTCCTGTAAGCTCTGATCACTGTTTCTTAGTGACTCTCCAGATGTCTGACCTGGCCATAAGTGTCATGTGGTAATCAATGTCATTTTGTTCTCTAGAGATGTCTCTCAGGCTACTCAAAGCTTTAATAAAAATCTTCAAAGGATCCTGCCCATTTTTTCAGTTCTTTTCTAGCTTTGGTTGTGTTAAGAATAGTAGAGATTCTGAAAATAATTCTCCATGATCTGAGTGATGGGGTCCCTGTTCTCTTAAATACTTCTTCAATAGTATATCTGTTTCTGAAATACATCTTCTCAAGGGTCCATGTGGCTCAGAGTCGGAAATAGAGATTTAAGCCTCTTCCTTGAGTGCCCCTTTCCAGACAGGACTCCCCAAATATTTAGTAGCTTAGTACAAACATTTGCTCCTGTTCTGAGCCCACTCTAATTTATTCTTATGAAATACAGATTTCTATACTTTTGGGAACCTGTTCCTCCTCCCCAAAGTTAAACTTTCGCACTACTCAAAACTGTGCCTGTGAGCACCAGGAAATTTCTTATTAACACAAGTTTCAGTGAAAGACCATGTCTCAAAATTCACATGAACAGTTCCAGATTCCACATTTTAGGAATAAATCAAAAACATACCTTGACAGCAATAGTCTTTGCACAAGAATCACTGACAAAACTTTTCATCTGCCTGCAGAATTATATTACTGGTGTATCTTTCAACAAGTACATAGCTAAATTCAAATTTGAGTAGAGATATTCACTCCATGTCTGAAACATTTAAATTTCCATGAAAAAAAAAACAAAACAAATGGAATGTATTTCAACTTTCAGATACAAACTCTCTGAAAGATTTTAGCAACTACTGAATGATCTTCAAAACACCAACAAATGAGACTTCATGAAATTAGTTTATCCACAGCAAAGGAAACTGTTCCCATAGTGAATAAACAACCTATGAAATTAGAGAAAGTGATGTAAAAGTCTATGTCACATTGTGTTTCCTATCTAGAATTTATAACAACATGTCCAGGCCAAATAATTCTGACAAGAACATGCTCATAAATTAGTATTGAAATTTAATGTAAAGACTTTTCTAAAATGAAGAAATATTAAGGCCAAAAATTATTTCTTTGCAATAAATTCAACATCATTATCTATCAGAGAAAACTAAATCAATACTAACTTAATATCCCATTTCATCATAGTAGAAAAGGCTACTTCAAAGAGAGTAATGAGAACAGACTTAAAGTCTCCCATTGGAATATCAGAATATTTTTCCAGTTCTAATATACTTAATGACTACAAAGCCACTATGAAAACTTTAGTGGAAATTCCTAAAAACCTTACAACAGGACAGGGAACCTTATCATTTCTGAGTAGAAAACCAAAGTTTTCTTCATCCAACTTAGGAATACTTATTTAGCTATGTACATTGGTACAAATTTCTATTCATAAAGCTAGGATTAAGTGACCAAACTGATATTCATTAAAAAGTCAGTGGTTAAGAAAACTGTAGTATATGTAGACAAAGAAATTTTTGTTAAGTGTTCACAATGAATTTATGAACTCTATAATCAGGACTCGATATTCCATCCCAAATATCATAGTGTTTTTTTTGGAGATCATGCCAGCACTAGAGGCTCAATTAATGCCACAACTCCCATTAAAGTAGACCCAATATGCTTAAATTCTACCCTAAATCCTGAGCCCCAAATTGTGCCCCACAAATTTATCATATGACCTCAGCATTTCAGACAAAGGGCATACTCAATTTCAGAATCCAGGAGGCAGCATTGTTAACCAAAAAGCAATAGGAGATTAATGCCAAAACAAAACAAAACAAAAGAAACACAAAACAAAACAAAACCCAGTGGAGCCACCCAAGTGGACCTGAAGATTAACTGATCCCCAAAAGCATGGTGTATGAAGGGCTGAGGACAAGAAAAAAAAAAAACAAACCAGAAAGCAATAAAGACAGAAATTACTACAACAAACTGGAAGCAAACTAGATACCCTCAACTTAAGAATGGATAAAGAAAGCATACCTCATCTTTAGAATTACACTTTCCAGCAATTAAAAAACAAAGACGTGGTATAGATCTAAACTGAGATTTCACAACTGAAGAATCTTGAATGGCTAAGAAGCACCTAAAGAAATGTTCAAAATCCTTAGTGATCAGAAAATTAAAATCAAAAAGGCCCTGTGATAATACCTTACACCACATAGAATGATTAAGACCTCAGGTATCAACACATGTTGGAGAGGTTGTGGAGAAAGAGGACCACTCCTCCTTTTCTGGTGGTATTACAAAGTAGTAAACCCACTCTGAAAATAAATCTGTAGGTTCCTCAGAAAATTGGAATAAACCTACCTGAAGACCCAGCTATACAACTCTTGGGAGTATTCCCAAAGGATGCTCAGTAATGCCACAGAGGATCATGTTCCACTATGTTCACAGAGTCCTTATTTTTGATAGCCAGAAGGTGGAAACAACATAGATGTCCCACTACAGAAAAATGGATATAGGAAATGTTGTTCATTTACACAATGTAATTCTACTTAGCATTAAGAACCAGGACATCCTGTGTTTTGCCAGCAAATGGATGGAACTAGAAAAAGTCATCCTCAGTGATATAACTCATACCCAAAAGGACATACATGGTATGTATTCACTAATAAGTGTATATTAACTCGCACCCCCCCAAAAAAATAAAAAACTAGAGAATACCTAAAATACAGCCCACAGAACTCAAAAAGATCACCAAGCTGAAGGGACCAAATGATGACACCTTAGTCTCACTTTGGAGGGAGAGGGAAGCAATTTATGGAGGGAGGAAGAGACCTGGAAGGGAAAGATGATGGGGACAGGGGAATGGTTAAAAGAGGCTGAACTTGATGTGATATCAGGTAAGAGAAAAGGACTGAAGCTCTGAGTGCCAGCAGAAAGAAAGGAAACAGTCAACATTGGGAGATAGGAGGTTAGGCATGGATGCTCCAGAATGTACCAGAATCCTGGGAGGTGAGAGACTCTCAGGACTCAAAGGGAGGGACCTTAGATGAAATGATAAACTGTAGGGAGAGGTAACTTCTTGAGCCCAACTCCAGAAGGAAGACACGGTATCAAATGAGGGAGAGGGGAACCATTCCATACTCACAAATCTGACTCATAATTATTCCTTTCTGAAAGAATTACAGAGATGGATAAATGGTGAGGAGCTTGAGGAAAAGGAGGTCCAGCAATAGGCCCAAAGTGGGATGCAGCTCTAAGGGAGGTCCCAAGGCCTGACATTATTTCTGAGGCTATAGAGCACTCCCAGAAAAAGGACCTAGCCTTACCACACTTCAGAAGACCCTACAAAAAGATGCAAGAGTCAGATGTGGATATTTGCACACAACCAACTTACTGAAGCAGCTAACTCTTGTTGTTGAATTTGAGAAGGGTAAAATAAACAGAGGAGATATGGGACCCTGTAGGATGACCAATAGTCTCAATTAATGTGGACCCCCTGATATTTCTCAAGTACTGGATCACCAAATAGTCAGTATGCACCAGCAGATATGAGGCCCCCAACACACATAGAGTAGAGGACTGCTGTGTCTGTGTTCATTCACAGATGATGCACCTAAAGCTCATGAGACTGGAAGCACCAGGGAGATTAGAGGTCAGGTGATGGATGTCTATAAAATGATGCTTGAAATCTCACTTAAAAGGGGGAATATAATAGTTATTGGAGGTAGATGGTGGGCAGAAACTGGGCTTTTGAAGAGACAGGGCAGGAGTGATGGTCCTTTCAGGATGTCGTGAGGGTAGAGACATGGTATATGACCAGATGGCCATGAGCCTAAATAGAAAAGTAAAACTTGCTGGTGTGTGACAGTGGGAGGAATTTAGAGGATGTGCCAGAGGTGTGGTTTAGAGTAGGCTACCAAGAATTAGTGTGAATGATCTTAGGTAAGACTCACAGAAGAGGGGATATGGACCATCAAGAAGCCACTTTCTATAGCCAGGCAGGAGTTTCAGTGAAGCAAGAGGGACATAGACCTACTCCCAAAACATTTGAGTCCAAATTTTTTCTGCCTACATGAAATTCTGAGTTAGAGCATGGAGTAGTGCCTAGTGAATGGTCATGATATGCATTATTCCTGACACCAATAATTAGGCTTTCTTAATCTTGCAGATAAGACCCTAGCATGGCTCTCCTTAAAGATGTTCCACAGAGCAGTTGACCGAGATAGTTCCAGAAAACCACAGAGGAAATCCTCATTGGGTAAATATAACTTATGAAAGAGATAATGTCAGGCTAAATGGTACCATAGAAGAAACTGTCACATTGGTCAAAGAAAATTATGCAAAATATTTCTGGAATAAGAGAAATACATTGAGGAAGTCTGGGACACTATGTAAAGAGAAGACCTAAGACACATAGATCTATGGCACAGAAAGTATTCTCACCAAAACAATAGAGTAAAATTTCTCTAATGTTAATAAAGTGATGAGTATAAATCTACAAGGAGATTACAGAATATGAAATATACCAGACATGAAAATTAAGAACAGAAAAATATACCTAAAAAAAGAACTAAAAGCTACAGAGGAAAAAGTCCACACAGCATATAAAGGCAGATATCTAAAAATTACTCCTGACTTCTCAGAAGAGATTCTTAAATACAAAAGGGTCTTTATTTATATCTTGTTGTGTGAAGGAAATACAGGCATCAGTCATGTCTCATTAAACCAGTAACAATTTCCATTAGAATAGGCTGCGTAATCAAGATATTCCATGACAAAACAAAATTTAAAAATATACATTGTAGCTAGGTGTGGTGGCACATGCCTTTAATATCAGCACTCAGGAGGCAGAGGTAGGCAGATTTCTAAGTTTGAGGCCAGCCTAGTCTACAGAGAGAGTTCCAGGAC
>NW_018393970.1:0-18038 GCF_900095145.1 Mus pahari | reverse complement strand
ACACACACACACACACACACACATATACAACAACAACAACAACATAAACATCAGTATAACAATTAACTATTAGTGTTCATTTACACAACACAACTTAGTCTTAATACTCAACTTATGAAAAAGTACTAACAGGAAAACTGGATCAATCTTTCTGCTGCATCCAAGAAACAAACCTCAAAGTTAAAGATAGACATTACCATGGAATATTGTTTTGAAATTATTTTTGAAGCAATGAACCCAAGAAACAAGTTTGGGTACCAATTAGATTTCCTAACAAAATAGTCATTCAACCAAAATTAATCAATGGAGATAGAAAAGACATTTTACCTCATCAAATGTAATATTCACCAAGATGAATTCTTTCTTCTAAATATCTATGTTCAAGTGCAAGGGAATTCAAATTTATATTTAAAAAAAAAAGAGAGAGAGACACTACTAAAAAGAAACACTTGTAAAGATTAAATCATACATATAACAACACTTTCACATTGATAATAGGATATTTGAATACTCCATACTCACAAGTGGACTTGTCATATTGAGAGAAAAAAATAAAAGAAATAAGAGGTCTAAGAAATAAAACTTTTAAATCAAATGAACCAAATGCGTATTTTCAGAAGATTTCACCCATAAACACAGTAATATACCTTCTTCTCAGCACCTCAAATACCTTTCTCCAAAACTCTAATTAGATACAAGAAGTTGAACATAGATTAAAGCTGTATTTCATTGAAAACAGAATCTAAAGAGTGTCGAACAATACATTTTAACTTAATGCCCTAATCAATGAAGAAACATAGAAGGAAATGTTTAAGACTTTCTAAAGTTCAATGATAGTGAACGCACAGCTTACCCAAACTTATAGCCCACAATGAAAGCAGTTATAAGGTCAAAGTTCAAAGAATCAGCAGCCTTAAAAAATAAAATGAAATAAACTGAAAGACCTATACTAGAAACTTGAGTATCGCTAAAAGGTGTAGAATGAAAAGTGTTAAACAATTTCCAGAGAAATAGATCAAAATGAGGGCTGAAATAAATAAAATNGAAACANANAGAACAAAACAAAGATCTAACCAAACAATAGGTTGGTTCTTTGAGAAAAATTAACAAAATACATCAATCCTTATCCAAACTAGTTTAAGTAATAGAGACAAAATCAAAACTATCAAGATCAGAAAACTGGTAACAGAGCAAGAGACATCAAAGATATTCTACATCCTAAGATACTTTGGATATTTTATTAAAACCCTGTAGTTCAAACATTGGGAGAATATGTAAAAAATGGGCAATTTTATTCATAGATAATTCTGATGGTATGTATATGTTTGGCCCAGGGAGTGGCACTATTAGGAGTTGTGGCCTTTTTGGATTTGGTGTGTCACTGTGAGCATGGGCTTTAATTCCCTAGTCTTACCTGCCTGAAAGACAGTAGTCTGCAAACAGTCTTCAGGTGAAGTTATAAAATTCTTAGCTTTGCTTGAACCATGCCAGCATAGAGGCTGCCATGTTCCTGCCTTAATGATAATGGACTGAAACTCTGAATCTATTATCCAACCCCAACTAAATATTGTTTTCATAAGAGTAGCCTTCACCTAATATCCACTTAGTGAGTACAAACCATGAATGTTGTTTTGTGTGTGGGTTACCTCAATGTGATGGTTTGTATAGGATTGGCACAGGGAGTGGGACTATTATAAGGTGTGAACTTTTGGACTAGGTATTTCACTGTGGGTGTAAGCTATAATACACTCATCCAAGATTCCTTGAAGGCAGTATATTGCTAGCAGCCTTTAGATGAAGATGTAGAACTCTCAGCTCCTTCTGTACCATGGATGCCTGAATGATGCCATGTTCTGGTATTTATGATTATGGACTTAACATCTGAACCTGTGAAGCAATCCCAATTATATGTTGTATTGCCTAGATCACGATGCCTGTTCAGAGCAGTAAAACCAAAAATAAGACAGAAGTTAGTTTCGAATTGGGGTATTGGTATGATAGGCCTGGCCATGCTATTGTCTGGAAGAATGTGGATTTGAGGACTTTGAATTTGGTATAAACTGGAATGGTTTAAGTAAGGGTTAATGGGCTATCCAAGTAAGAATGTGAAAACCTTCACTGCTGAGATTTATTTAAATGATACACAACTGGTCCGAGATGGTTCAGTGGGGAAAAATTTCAGTATGTGACCTAATAAATGTTTTTGTTATTTTGTTGAAGAATTTGGATGTGTTTTACTCCTGTCTCAGGAGTCTAAAACTAGTTTAATGAAAATTATGTTAATTACATTGACAAAGGAAATCTCAGAAAATCTCAGGAGGAACTTTATTCTTTGGTTAAGTCTCATGAAGTGCATTTTGAACAAGCATAGCAAGCTTAGAATTGAAAAATATAAAATATATAGTGTGAGTGTTAAACAGGCACCAGGAAGTGAAATGGAGATGAATTCTGTGTTCAAGGATATTAAATTGAAGTAAGGCATTGGTTAACCTGGGGCAAGATCCCACCCTGGTCGACTTAGGAGCCAGAAGTGTTGTAAAATCTCTTATTTCTAGGAGATTGAGGAAAATAGACGTAAATTCAAATTCATTCTGGGACAAAGTTTCACATCCAGGCATAGGGTCACATACCTTTAATTCCACCATTTAGAAGACAGACATGAGATCAAAATCAGTCTACAGAACAGGTTCCAGCACATCTAAGGTTATTCAGTGCTACAATAGGAGAACAGAAAATTGTTGATAATATACTATAGCAAGGGGGCATGTTCCAGCCCCAGGAAGCAGCAGAATTAAGCATTATTGATCATTAGGCTCTGGGTTTATAGTGAAAAAGAGGAGGAGACTACTGGTACAATTGAGAATATTTAGCTGGAGCTATGAAATTAGTGTTGATAGAGAAGAGATTAGCATCGTTCATGTGTAAGCTTCTGGGAAGTATTTTCTGAGAATCCAAAGAAGCTGTGACCATAGATAGCCAAGGCTGAATCTCATGCTGCAGATGTACAGGGTAATGAATAAGAGTTACACAGGTGGTAGTGCAAGGAGACATGAATAGCATCTGACCCTTGGAATTATAAGAAGCCATAGAAGGACACTGGTGAAAATGCAGCCTCAGTTGCACTTGACATCTCAGGACTGAAGTTGTAATCCAAAGAAGTTGAGGTTTGGCATGGCAATGATAGTCTATTGGTGATGCCTGTTTGCAGCAGTAGACACCAGCTTATTTTACCTGCCAGAGTAACTGGATGTTCACCAAGAACAGCAGCAGCTGTGGACTGGACTAACCTGAGTTTAGAGTGCTGGGGGTGGGGGTGGGTGTGGGGAAAGTTTAGAGCTCAAGAGGAAAACATTTTTGAGGCCCCCAGAAAACATATATGCATCCCAAACATTGAAAAAATAGGTCTAACACTGAGATTGTCTTGGAGACACCAAGATGTTAGAGATGTCAGTGATGTTGTCTATCTGCTAAGGAACCCTGCTAACACAGGGTGTATCTGGCCCAGAGAAAGATGTCTGTTGCAGTCAACAAATTTGAAAATGGGGTTGTTTATCTAATATTTGCTTCAACATCAGACAGAGATGCAGAGTCTAGAGAATTCCTAGTTGGTTTCCTGTCATGATTTGTATATCATAGTGATTGGATGAATCGCAGAAGAGACTTTGTACTTTTAACATTGTTGAGGTTGTTTTAGACTATGGGGACTCTGAAATTCATTTAAATGTATTTTTGCATTATGGTATATTTAGTGATGGCCTCTATAGACTCATATATTTGAACAAGCCTATTTGAATGTCAGGGATTTGAATGGGATGATTTCTATATAATTGCCCAGGGAGTGGCAGCACTATTAGGAGGTGTGGCCTTGTTGGAGTAGGTGTGGCAATGTTGGAGCTGGTGTGTCACTATGTGCTTTGGCTTTGATAATGTAGTCTTGGCTCTCTGAAAAAAAATATTCTGCTAGCAGCCTTCAGATGAAGATGTAGAAATCTTAACTCTGCCTTCACCTTTCCTGCTTAGATGTTGCCATGATCCTGCCATGATGATAATGAACTGAATCTCTGAACCTGCAATTGTGCCCCATTTAAGTGTTTTTATAAGAGCTTTCTTAGTCTTGATGCCTCTTCACTGCAGGAAAATCCAAATTAAGATAGTCACACTTAAGAAATTCAAATCAATATCAGATAAGCAATAAAAATAGAACTATAATTTGTAAGAAAATCAAAGTAGTCATTAAAAGTAGTTATTCAAGAAAAGCCCATGGCAAAATGGTTTTAGCACACAATGTTACTCCACTTTCAAACAAACCATAATTTCATACTACCCAAATGGATGATAAAGAGAAACCAAAGGAATTTTGCCCATTTAAGTCATGCCCCTGAGGGCATGTTTACACTTATATCTTAAAGACTACACAAACACACAAGAAAATAAGAGACTTTAAAATCAATTTTTGTTATGAAAATAGACCCCAAAATACTCAAAAAATCTGACAAACAGAATCTAAGAACATATCAAAAAGACCATCTACCGTAATCAAGTATGTTTCCTTATTACAGATATACAAGTTGAAAAAAATTCTCTCAATGTAATCAAACATATAAACAAACTGGAGAAAATAACCATCCCATTTTTCATACTGGAAAATGCTTTTAGAAAATCAAATCTACCTTATTATAAATTTCTTGGATTCATCAAGGACACAATATATTTACCTAATAAAAGTAAAGTCAATAAAATTAGTCAATAGCACATATCAAGTTAAAGGGAGAGGAACTTGAAGGGTCTCCATCAAAATAAGGCATAAGACAAGTCTTTTAACTCTATATAACTTCAATATAGAAATTTAGGTTTTTGTTAGAGAAATAAGACCAAGGAGAAACAAACTGGAAAAAAAAAGAAAAAGTAATTTGCAGGTTGCATATTAGAATAAAGAAGCAAAAGCAAAAATCCAACAACGGAAATCCCACATCTGAAAAATATTTTCATTGAAGTAGACTGATACAAAGTTACCTGTGAATGTATAAAATTGATTAATGAGATGTAAAAGATACCTATGAAACAACATCCTTCACAATAGTCACAAATAATATAAAAATATCTTTTTGTAACTCTAACAAAGGAAGTTTAAGTCAATAAAATAAAATTGATGAACAAGAAATAAACCCATATTCATAGGGATACTAGATTTTGACAAAGAAGCCAGAAATATACAATGAGGAAAAGAAAGCATCTTTGACAAGTGGTGATGGTCTGGTTGGATTTCTGCATGTGAAAGATTGAATACAGGTCCATATTTACCACCCTGCAGAAAACTCAAGTCCAAGGCAATCAAAGACATTATTATAAAACATGACACAATAAATCTGATAGAAAGGAAATTGGAGAAGGTCCATGAAATCATTGCAAAGGAGACAACTTCCTAAGAGAAAATGAACACTTCACTCAGTAAGATCAACAATTAATAAATAGGACTTTATACACTCAAAATCTTTTATTAGGAAGCAGACAATGTAAAAGTACAAAAATGTAACCTATATAATGGGAAAAAAAATAACCCTTTCTTCTTTTCTTGGGTTTTTTGTTGTTGTTGTTGTTTGTTTGTTTTTTTAACTAATTCACTTTACATCCCCCCCCCCCAGTGTCCATTCCAGTTAACCTTCCCCCAAAATCCTTCTCCACATGCTACCTTTCCCTTCTACTCTGAGCATGAGTATGCACCCCTTCATATCCCAGAACCCTGGTAAATCAATCTTCCAGGCTATTCCCATCTTCTCCCATGGAGGAGCCCCAAGTTAGCCCAATTAGAAAAACATATCCCAGGTTTGTTGAGTATAGCCTTTTGTAGTAGGATCTGATGGTGTTTTGGACTTATGCAGGTTCTGTTGTTATGTCTCCCTTTTCATATCTGATTTTGTTAATTTGGATAATGTCCCTTTGCCCTCTAGTGATTCTGTCTAAGGGTTTATTTATCTCATTGATTTTCTCAAAGAACCAGCTCATGTTTTGGTTGATACTTTGAATGTTTTTTGTTGTTGTTGTTGTTGTTGTTGTTGTTTCCACTTGGATGATTTCAGCCCTGTATTTGATTATTTTCTGCCGTCTACTCTCTTGGGTGAATTTTCTTCCTTTTATTCTAGAGCTTTAAGATATGCTGTCAAGCTGCTGGAAAATTGGACATAGTACTACCAGAAGATCCAGCAATACCACTTCTCAGTATATACCCAGAAGATGTTCCAACTTGTAATAAGGACACATGGTCCACCACTATGTTCATAGCAGCCTTATTTATAATAGCTAGAAGCTGGAAAGAACCCAGATGTCCCCCAAAAGAGGAATGGATACAGAAAATGTGGTACATTTACACAATGGAGTACTACTCAGCAATTATAAACAATGAACTCATGAAATTCTTAGTCAAATGGATTATTCTGGAGGATATCATCCTGAGTGAGGTAACCCAACCACAAAAGAACATGCATGTTATGCACACACTGATAAGTGGATAATAGACCAGAAACTCAGAATATCCAAGATGCAATTTGCAAAACACATGAAACTAAGGCAGAAGGAATACCAAAGTGTGGATACTTTGTTCCTCCTTAGAATGGGGAACAAAATACCCATGGAAGGAGATACAGAGACAAAGTTCAGAGCTAAGACAAAAGGAAAGACCATGCTGAGACTACCCCACCTGGGGATCTATCCCATATTCAACCAACAATCACAGACACTATTACATATACCAGAAAGGTTTTGCTGACAGTACCCTGACATAGCTCTCTCTTGTGAGGCTATGCCAGTGCCTGAAAAATACAGAAGTGGATGCTCACAGTCATCTCTTGGATGGAACACAGGGCCCCCAATGGAGTAGCTAGAGAAAGTACCCAAGGAGCTGAAGGGGTCTGCAACCTTGTAGGTGGAACAACATTATGAACTAACCAGTACCCCCAGTGCTCCTGTCTCTAGCTGCATATGTAGCCGAAGATGCCCTAGCAGGCCATCATTGGGAAGAGAAGCCCCTTGGTCTTGCAAATTTTATATGCACCAATACAGGGGAATGCCAGGACCAAGAAGTGAGAGCTGGTGGGCAGGGGAGCAGGGAAGGGGTGGGTATAGGGGACTTTTGGGATAGCATTTGAAATGTTAATGAAGAAAATATCTAATAAAAACAATGGAATAAAAAAAAAACACCAGACTTTTTCTTTCTATTATGTGTACTAATAATATGCCTGTTTACTTGTCTATTGTGAGGGGTAAATAAATGAGTGAGTGATAACAGATGATGTGCAGCTTTTTTTTTTTTTTTTTTTTTTTTAGGGGGAGGGAGGAAAAGTAAGTCAGACCTTTACACTCTTATCTCAGATTACCTTGATAGGGTGGTGTCTCAAGTTTTGTTGCTATGAAAAACATTCTAACCAAGGAGGAAAGGAGAAAATGTGCTTATTTGGTTTACAATTTTGAGTTATAGTACATCATAACAAAGAAATTAATGAAACAGATTGTTAAATGATCATGTCACCAGTCAAGAGCACAGAGATCATTGTTCTTCCTCACTACATTCTCTCTTGACTTACAATCTCTTTTATAGACTTTGTACTTTCCTCTGTTACTCACCAACAATAGGCCTAAATGAGTCTGTTACCAATGACTCTATAGCCAGAACAATTGACTTTTATTAGTGTATACTATCATTCTTCTTCTTAATCCAGATGTTCCATATTGATATGACTTATGTCATACTGTCTTATTCTATCATCACATATCCCACTATGTCCACATAATCATCTATCAACTTTCAGTAGAAAGATTACGCAGGACAAATGTCATGTGATGAAATAATGAAGCTAAAGTTTAAATTTTTCATCTTCTCAATGTAGCCCTGTGTGCAATCTTGAGACAAACAGTACATTTATCATTGAGTTGAGATAGATATGTGATAGATATGTGTACAAAAACAATGTATTGAAAAAATATTGTTTTTATTAGTTTATTTATTTATTCATTTATTTATTTAAATTCCATATTTATTCTTCCTGGCATCCACCCTTCAACTGTGCCACTTCCTTTACCTACTCCCCACCCCCTGTATCCATGTGGATGCCCCTACCCCCTTCCACCTAACCTCTAAACTCCCTTGGGCCTCCAGTCTCTTGAGGGTTAAGTGTATCATATCTGAATGAACAGTCCCAGCAGTCCTCTACTCTATGTGTGTTGGGGGCCTCATATCAGTTGGTATATACTGCCTGTTTAGTGGTCTAGTATTTGAGAAATCTCAGAGGTCCAATATTAATTGAGACTGTTGTTCTTGCTACAGGATTGCCTGTCTCCTCAGCTTCTTTCAGGCTTCCCTAATTCAACAAGACGGGTGAGCAGCTTCAGCCCGTTGGTTGGGTGCAAAAATCTGCACCTGACCCTTTCAGCTACTTGTTGGGTCTTCTGGAGTGTGGGTCCATTTTTGTGAATTCTCCATAGCCTCAGTAATGGAGTCAGACCTTGGTACATCTTCTGAGCTGTTTCCCACTTTGGGCCTGTCGTTGGACCTTTTTTTTTTTTCCCCTCAGGCTCCTCTTCATTTCATTTCTCCATTTCTTTCAGACAAAAACAATTATGAGTCAGAGTTCTGATTGTGGGATGGCAACCCCATTCCTCACTTTTTGTCCTGTCTTCCTTCTGGAAGTGGGATCTATTAGTTCCCTCACCTTACTGTTGGTAATTTCATCTAGGTCCCTCACTTGGACTCCTGAGAGTCTCTCACCTCCCACATACCTGGTACATTATGGTAGGTATACCCAATCTCTATCTCTTGAGGTTGGCTGTTTCCATTCTTTCTTCTGGCACGCAGAGCTTCAGTCCTTTTCCCTCACCCAATACCAAGTCAGGTTCCCCTCTACCCCCACTCCCCTGACCCTGTCCATTTTCCCTCCCAGGTACCTCCCTGCCTCCCCAAATGACAAGGAGATTTTAAATGTAAGAGGAGACAAGAATTTTGGCTAAGTGCTAGAAATGATGTGGGACCTATTTTCAAATTAAACTCAGGTTAAGACTTCAAAGCCCTGGTGGATACAAGGGCAGATATAACAATAATTTCTCAGTGTTATTATAATCCAACTTGGCTACTTCAAAATGCATCTTTACAACTATTATGGATTGTTACAGGTAAAACAGATGTGTGAGAGCTGAGAGACACAATTCTCATGATATTTATAGGTAAGTAAACTCCAGTTGTCCCATAGAGAAATGACTATGTATAACCACATCAGATACAGACCATATAACATTTAGTCTTATGTGAATTATATTATCTTCTCTCATGGTTTGAATAGCATTTCCCCAGGGAGGGACACGATTAGGAGTTGTGGCTTTGTTGGGTAGGTATAATCTTGTTCCAGACTGAAAAACAATATAGAAATAATTAAATATTATCCATCATCAGGATATGGCACATTCTGAATCTCCAAATGTGAAGTTGTTCACTGCTCTATGGCATTAATATGGTTAAATAACAAACATGATAACATAGAACAATCACCCCTAAGTAAGAAAAAGTTACAGGCCTTAGAAGAGCTGAACAAGAAAAGCAGAAAACTTAACATATAGAAGGGTCCACATGTACTTAAAAGTCTCCTGTATTTAACATTAAATAAATTCAGGCTTGTGAATTTTAACAGACTTAGCATCTATAAATAAGGTAATTCAGCATACTTGTTCTCTGCAACATGGATTATACTGAACATTTTTGTTGTCTATGTCATGGTATATATTACTGATTAAGTTAAAAAGATGACTTTTTTTTAACCATACCCATGGAAGAACTAGATAAAGAAAAATATTCTTCAATGTGCCTACATTCTTCAATAAACATCCTAAAAAAGATATCAATGAAAAGTTTTGGCATAAAGAGTTTTAAATAGTCTTGATTTTTCAATAATTTTTAAAACAGGCATTAAAAAAGTAGTAAAGAGTTTTCCCAATATATAAGTTATGAAATGGATATTATCCTATTGACTAATCCCAATACTGATTACTTAAAATAATTAAAAATAGAAAGAAAACAGCTTTGCCTTTCTGGAAATTACAAATTGATCCAGAAAATAAATACAAATTAGAGATTGTACTAACTATTTATCATGTAGGAGAGGTACTCAGAAAATTCAGTAACATAAAGTACAGTTTACACAAGATTAGTTACAAACTGTCTACTATAACTGGGATATATTAATTAGACTTATATATTAATTAGACTTAGCTCAACATTGAATTAAATTCTCAAGACATATTGATGACTGCCATGCGGACACCTTTACACATTAAAGCTGATAGTGTTCTGGTTTATGTATGCAGTGAACTGAAAAAATATTTACATATTATATCATAAAACATGATATGGTATTTGATACAACTCTACAGATCAAAAAATTGTAGAAAATTTTAACTGTACTTTAAACAAGATAGTAATAAAATTGAAGTCAACTATTTGATCTCCTAGAGATGGATTACATAATGCTTTATTAACTTAAAAAATTTAAATGTTTCAGTAAGTCATACAGAGAAATCTTTGCTCCTGAAATGGAAAGCACAAATCAGGAAACCCAGAAGACAGTAAAGCAGATAAAGATGTGAAACTTGATTCCTCACATATGAAGAGCTCAAAAGAAAGAGAGGTGAAAAACCTTTGAGTACTTAAGTCATTTTCCTGGTTATGATATTAGTGGTAACTATACATGTAAGAATTGTAACAATTTTTCCCCCAAACACATGCTTCTATCACTGGGAAAAGTGGGGGAGAAATAAATATCTCTAAAGTATATAATGAAGATTTTTTACAACACTTGTTTTCCTGATTTCTTGTTATATGTCATCCATTAATAAGGCACAATAGGGGGTATGACCCATTATTACAGTTTCTTTATGCAGTCCAAAGTGCCTTACAGAGATTCCCAGATGTCATTCCAATGCCCATGCACAGATCAGAGCCAACATTAGCTGCTTGGTGCACAACAAACATTTCAGAAATCAGGAGCCATAGATGCAAGCATCAGCAACAAAATACAAGAGATGGAAGAGAGAATTTCAGGTGCAGAAGATTCCATTGGGAAAATGGACACAACAATCAAAGAAAATGCAAAATGAAAAAGATCCTAACTCAAAACATTCAGGGAATCCAGGACACAATGAGAAGATCAAACCTACAGATAATAGGAGTAGATGACAATGAAGATTTTCAACTTAAAGGGCCAGCAAATATCTTCAACAAAATTATAGATGAAAACTTCCCATACCTAAAGAAAGAGATGCCCATGAATATACAAGAAGCCTACAGAACTCCAAATACACTGGACCAGGAAAGAAATTCCTCCTAACACATAATTATCAGAACAAAAAATGCACTAAGAAAGAATATTAAAAGCAGTAAGGGAAAAAGGCCAAGTAACACATAAAGGCAGGCCTATTAGAATTACTCCAGACTTCTTACCAGAGACTATGAAAGACAGAAGATCCTGGACATATGTTATACAGACACTAAGAGAACACAAATGTCAGCCCAAGCTACTATACCCAGCAAAACTCTAAATTACCATAGATGGAGAAACCAAGTATTCCATGACAAAACAAAAATCACAAAATATCTTTCCATGAATTCAGCCCTTCAAAGAATAATAATGGAAAAATACTCATACAAGGACAGAAGCTATGCTCAAGGAAAAGCAAGAAAATAATCCTTCAACAAACCCAAAGAAGATAGCCACAAGAACAGAATCCCAGTTCTAACAACAAAATAACAGGAAGCAACAATTACTTTTCCTTAACATTTCTTAATATCAATGGACTCAATTCCCCAATAAAAAGACACAGACTAACAGACTGGTTTCACAAACAGGACCCAACATTTTGCTGCTTAAAGGAAACCCATCTCAGGGAAAAAGACAGACACTACCTCAGAGTGAAAGGATGGAAAACAATTTTCCAATTAAACAGTCTTAAAAATCAAGCTGGAGTAGCCATTCTAATATCGAGTAAAATTGACTTCCAACCCAAAGTNATCAAAAAAGACAAGGAGGGACACTTCATACTCATCAAAGGTAAAATCTTCCAACATGAACTCTCAATTCTGAATATCTATGATCCAAATACAAGAGCAAACCACATTCATCAAAGAAACTTTAGTAAAACTCAAAGCACACATTTCACCTCAAACAATAATGCTGGGATACTTCAACACCCTACTCTCATCAATGGACAGATCCTGGAAACAGAAACTAAACAGAGACACAGTAAAACTAACAGAAGTCATGAACCAAATGAATCTAACATATATTTATAGAACATTTCAAGAATATACCTTCTCAGCACCTCATGGGACCTTCTCTGGAATTGACCATACACTTGGTCACAAAACAGGCCTCAACAGATACAAGAGGATGGAAATAATCCCATGCACCCAATCAGATCACCATGGACAAAGGATGGTCATAAATTCCAACATAAACAATGGAAGGGACACATGCAAATGGAAGCTAAACACATCTCTACTCAGTTATTGCTTCATAAAAGAAGAAATAAAGAAAAAAAGGAACAAGTGGCTTTTTAGAATTTAATGAAAATGAACCCACATTGTACCAAAACTTATGGGACACTATTGAAGAAGTGGTAAGAAAAAGCTTATAGTTCTAAGTGCCTCCAAAAGAAACTGGAGTGAACTTACACTAGAGGCTTAAAAAGACACCTGAAAGCTCTAGAACAAAAAGAAGCAAATACATGCAAGATAAGTAGACAGCAGAAAACAATCAAACTCAGGACTGAAATCAACAAAGTAGAAAGAAAATGAACAAAGAATAAACAAAACCAGGAGCTGGTTATATGAGAAAATCAACAAAATAGATAAATCCGTAGCTAGACTATCTAGAGTGCATAGAGACATTATCCAAATTAATAAAATCAGAACTGAGAAGGGACACATAACAACAGAAACCTTGGAAATCCAAACAATCTTTAAATCCTACTACAAAAACCTACATTCAACAAAACTGGAAAATTTTGCATGAAATGAACAATTTTCTAGATATATAATAGGCACCAAATTTAAATCAGATATAGATAAATGATCTAAATTGTTCCATATCCCCTAAAGAAATAAAAATAGTCATTAATAGTCTCCAAACCAAAAAAGCCCCAGACTAGATGGATTTAATGCAGAGTTCTATCAGACCTTCAAAGAAGACCTAATACCAATAATCATCAAACTATTCCACAAAATAGAAACAGAAGGAACTCTACCTAACTCATTCTCTGAAGATAAAATTTCTGATACCTGAATCAAACAAAGACACCACAAAGAAAGAGAACTTTGGTACCATTACCCATTTGAATTTGTATTCAAAAATACTCAATAAAATTCTCATAAATCAAATGCAAGAACACATCAAAATGATCATTCATCACGATTATATTGGTTACATTTCTGGGATGCAGGGATGGTTCAATATATGAAAATCCATCAATGTAAACCACTATATAAACAAACTCAAATAGAAATAATATATTAAAATTTCATTAGATGATGAGAAATTATTTGAAAATATCCAACTTCATGTTAAAAGTCTTGGAAATATCTGGAATTCAAGGACAATAAATACATACTGTAAAAGCAATATAAAGCAGACCAGTAGCCAACATCAAACTAATTGGGGAGAAACTTGAAGCAATTCTGCTAAAATCATGGTCTAGACAAACCAGCCCACCTTCTCCCTACCTATTAAAAACAGTACTTGAAATCCTAGCCAAAGCAATCAGACAACAAAAGAGAACAAGTGAATAGAAATTGGAAAGGAAGAAATCAAAATATCACTCTTTTCAGATGATAAGATAGTATACTGAAGTGACCCTAAAAATTCCACCAGAGAACTCCTAAACTTGATAAACAGCTTCAGTATAGTTGCTGGATATAAAATTAACTCAAATAAATCAGTAGCCTTTCTTCCACAAAGGATAAACCAGCTGAGAAAGACATTAGGGAAATAACACCCTTCACAATAGTCAAAATAATATAAAATACCTTGATGTGACTCTAAGCCAGTGTAAGTTCTATATGACAAGAACTTCAAGTCCCTTAAGAAAGAAATCAAAGAAGATCTCAGAAGATGGTAAGAACTCCCATACTCATGGATTGGCAGGATTAATGTAGGAAAAATGGCCATCTTGCCGAAAGTGATATACACATTCAATGTAATCCCCATCAAAATTCCAACTCAATCCTTCATAGAATTAAAAAGAGCAATTTTCAAATTCTTCTGGAATAACAAAAAACCTAAGATATTGAAAACAATTGTCAACATTAAAAAATTCTGGTGGAATCAACATCACTGACATCAAGCTGTTCTACAGAGCAATTGTGAAAACAAACAAACAAACAAAAGACTGCATAGTATTGGTACAGTGACAGGCAGACTGATCAATGTAGTATAATTAGAGACCCAGAATTGAACCACACACCTATGGTCACTTGATCTTTCACAAAGAAGCTAAATCTGTCCAGTGGGAAAAAGACAGCATTTTCAACAAATAGTGCTGTTTCAACTGGTGGTTAGCTTGTAAAAGAATGCAAATTATTACATTCTTATCTCCTTGTACAAAGCTCAAGTCAAAGTAGATGAAGTACCTCCATATAAAACCAGATAAAATGAAATTAAAGGCAGAGAAAATGTGGAAGGATCTCAAGGACATGGGCACAGGGAAAATTTTCCTGAACAGAACACCAATAACTCATTTTTTAAGATCAAGAATTGACAAATGGGACCTCATAAAATTGCAAAACTTTTGTAAGTTAAAGGACACTGTCAATAGGCCAAACAGGACCAAGAGATTGGTCAAAGGTCTGTATCAACCCTACATCTTATAGAGAGTTAATATATAATATTTTCAAAGAACTCAACAAGTTAGACTCCAGAAAACCAAATAACCCTGTTAAAAAACATGGAACAGAGCTAAACAAAGAATTCTCAACTGAGGACTAACTAATAACTGAGAAGCACTAAAATAAATGTTCAACATCCTTAATCATCAGGGAAATGCAAATCAAAATGACCCTGAGATTCCACCTCACCCCAGTCACAATGGCAAAGAACAAAAACTCATGTGACATCAGATGCAGGTAAGAATGAGGATAAAGAGGAATACTCCTCCATCGATGGTGAGATTGAAAGCTGGTACAACCACTGTGGAAATCAATCTGGCAGTTACTCAGAAAACTGGACATAGTGCTACCTGAGGTCCCAGGAATAACACTTCTGGGCCTATATCCAGAAGATCTTCCAACTGGTAATAAGGACACATGCTCCACTATGTTCATAGCAGCCTTATTTATAATAGCCAGAAGCTGGAAAGAACCCAGATGTCCCTCAACAGAAGAATGGATACAGAAAATATGGTACACTTACACAATGGAGTACTACTCAGCTACTGAAAACATGAATTTATGAAATTCTTAGGCAAATGGATAGAACTAGAAAATATCATCCTGAGTAAGGTAACCCAATCACAAATGAACACCATCGTATTCAATCACTGATATGTAGATATTAGCAGAGAAGCTTAGATTACCCAAGATACTATTCACATATCTCATGAAACTCAAAAAGAAAGGTGACCAAAAAAATGAATATTTTGGTCCTCTTTAGAAGGGGAACGAAATACCCATGGGAGGAGTAACAGAGACAAGTTGAGGAGCATAAACTAAAGAAAAAGCCATCCAGAGATTTCCCCACCTGGAGATCCATCCCATATAAAGTTACCAAACCCAGACTCTAATATGGTTTTCAACATGTACTTGCTGACAGGTCCCTAATAAAGCTGTCTCCTATGAGGCTCTACCATTGTCTGATGAATACAAAGGTTGATTCTCTCAGCCAATCTTTGGACTGAGCAGAGGGTCCCCAATGGAGGAACTAGAGAAAGGATCCAAGGAGCTGAAGGGGTTTACAGACCCATAGGAGGAACAATATTAACCAACTAGTAACCCCAGAGTTTCCAGGGACTAAACCACCAACCAAAGTGGGAGACATGGCCCAGCCACATAAGTAGTAGCGGATGCCCTTTCAGCAATCAATAGGAATAATGGCCCTTGGTGCTGTGAAGTCTCTATGACACAGTGGAGGGAATGACAGGGCTAGAAAGCAGGTATGGTTGGGTTGAGGAGAGTTTGTAGTGGGGAGGTGATAGCAGGATTTTGGACTGCAAACCAAGAAAGGGGATAACATTTGAAATGTAAATATAGAAAATATCCAATAAAAATAAATTCATAACAACAAAACAAACAGAAAAACCAAAAACTAAAAACCAAATAATGGATATTGACAGAGATAGAGGTAAGAAATATTATATTACAGAGAGGTATGGGGCTGTGTAACTGGAACAAATATATCTTGTGTGCTAGTTGGGTATTTGTTTATATATCCTATATAATTTGTACTTCAGTATTTTTGCCCAACATGTTACTGTTTTGAATATTGTAGAAATTTTGAGATCTTTGAATATTGAGAGGATAGCAATCATTAGTCACAAAGCTTCGATAGTATTTCATATTTTGCTTATAGATAACTTATATGCTCCCCTATTCTCTATGATGTGAGGAGCTGACAATACTCTCTTTAGCCTGATCATTCTTGGCTCCTTCTCTGCCTTGATAGACTGAATTCTATCTAAAGCAATTAAACAAAATAACATTACCCCCTTAAGTAGTTCATATCAGTTCATTTCTCATGACCAAAAAAAAAAAAAAAAACCATAAGGAACAAAAATATAGACTATTTAGCTACTAAACAACTCATATAACTGAACTAGAATACACATGGAGGGACCCATGTTTCCAGCAGGATATGTTGCAGAGGATGGCATTGTCAGACATCAATGGAAGGAAAGGCCCCTGGAAGGCTTAATGCCCCAGTGTAGGTAAATGCCAGGGCTGGAAGAAGTGTGTGGGTAGGCGTGCAGAGAAGCACACTGATAGAGGGAGAAGGAGGATTGGATAGGGGTTTCTGGGGGGTAAACCTGGTAAGGAGATAACATTTGAAATTTAAATCAATAAAATATTCAATAAAAATGAAAGAAAACATAAGAGTATCTTTTGATATAATTAAACATTCTGTATTATTGGAGTCCGAAGGTAAAAGTGTATGTATTACCATAAACTATCTTAAGCTGTAAAAAACTGAATATTGACCATGGTACATATGTATCAATTTTTATTGTTTCCTACTAAGATTGAGCCTTAAGTTTAAACAATATTATGTTGGAAAAATTAGTTCATGTGTCCCAGGATCTGTGATATATACATAAATATTTGGAGAGGTGAAAAGACATAGAAAGAGGTAGACGATGGATGCATGATAGACAGACAAACAGACAGAGTCAGATGAGAGACAAAGATAAGTAGAGGAATAGAGATGAGAGATGATCAATTAGACACTTAGAAAGAGAAACAGAAAGGGAGCTAATAAGTTACAAATATGTAAATAGATATATACAAATACATTACATACATATATTCATACATACACAAAATTATAATTATATGCAGAGAAAGTGAGAAAGCAGAGTCAGATATACATAGTAAGAGAAAGACAATGAATAAAATAAGACCCTTTATTACTTTATCATTTATGATTTCCTCCTGAACCATCATTGCCCCTATACTCCTTACCATTCTACTCTAAATGGGTGGGGGTCCTCCTGAATATTCACCCACCCTGGCATATAAAGTCTCCCTGAGGCTAAGTGCACCCTCTCTCACTGAGACAACACATGGCATTCCAGCTTAGTTAAACATATTCAAAATTTCTGACAGGTAATAGCTATAGTGAGAGCCCACACTTCAGTTGTTCAGGACACACATGGAGACCAAGCTGTACATCTGCTACACATGTACAGGGAGGCCAAGTTCAAACTTATGCATATTCTTTGGTTGGTGCTTCAGTTTCTGAGATCCCAAAGGGTATATGTTAATTGACTCCTTTTGTCTTTCTTTTTTTTTTTTTTTTTTT
>NW_018393969.1:0-10918 GCF_900095145.1 Mus pahari | reverse complement strand
CCTCATAAAATTGCAAAGCTTCTGTAAGGCAAAAGACACTGTCGACAAGACAAAAAGGCCACCAACAGATTGGGAAAGGATTTTTACCAATCCTAAATCTGATAGAGGACTAATATTCAAATATATAAAGAACTCATGTAATTAGACACCAATAAATAGACAACCCAGTTAAAATTTGTGTACAGATCTACAAAGAAAACTCTCAACATAGGAATCTGGAAAGAAGCATTTAAAGAAAAGTTCAACATTCATAGATCCTCAGTCATAGCCAACAGGGAAATGCAAATAAAAATGACCTTGCAGTTTCATCTTACTCCTGTCAGAATGGTTATTATCAAAAACACAAGTGACAGCTAATGCTGGCAAGGATGTCCAGCAAGAGGAACAATCCCTCAAATATTGGTGGTAGTGCAGTCTTCCACAGTTACTTGTGTGTCAATATGACTGTTTCACAGAAAATTGGGAGTCTACCACAAGACTCACCTATACCAAATTTGGGTATATACCCCAAAGATGACCCATCATGCCACAAAGGCACTGGGGGCAAGCTTTTATGAAGATTTTCCTATAGTTGAGTTAGGGTTTGTCTCCAAGGCAGAAAAGCCACCTTAGGGCCTTTCCCTATCTGCAAGTGTCATGAGGAAAACTCCATAAGTGAGATTCACTGAGGTATTCTACTGAGTCCCTAACCCTACAAATATTTGGAATATTCCAGAGCCTTCACATGTACTGTAACTATTGTTCTACAGAGAACACATAGATGTAGAAGTCATTTCTCTGTCCCTACTGTGATAAGTTTCTACGTGAACAAACCAAGGAATCATTAAAAAGGCGACATTTAATGCATATATGAGGTATAAAATAGCTAAAGGCATCAGGAAGACTCCAGAGTAGGTATAGATGTCCTACAGTAGACATGTCCAGTGTACTGGATAGGTCACTAGAGAAGATAGAAGGGGATGGACTGAAAGAAGAGTTGTCAGAAGTGAGAGAATCTCCAAGGGAAGCAAGAAGACAAAGTGCCAAGAGAAGAACCAAGAGAAAGAGGACCAAGAGAAAAACTAGGAGCCCAAAAGCACATGGTGGAAATATCTGGGTTTTATAAGAAAGAGAAACTGGGGAGAGAAAGTGAAACTCATGGTTTAGACAGGATTAAGGTACAAGGATGTGGTGAGAAGTGCTGGGAAGAACCAGGACTCTCTAAGAGGTACTTGCAAGGCTCTGATAATATGACAGATAGTATGTGTTTTGATATGCTAATAGGCATATAACTTAGCCATTTGTCCTGTCTATGGAATCAAGTTTTGAGATGTGGAAACTGTGTGAGAGATTGGGTGATAGGGTAAGACCCTCTAGGGCAATGTCCATGTAACATTCTTATACTTTAATAGCTTTGAAATTCCCTCTGAGTACCTCTCTGCCATAAGTTTTGTGCTCCAAAGACTGACAGAAAATTTCCTGTCCATATTCCTAATTGCTTCCTTGGAGTAGCTCATGCAATTTGCACCTCTTGGTTAGTTTAGTTTTGTACTGTTTTCTGAGAGGAACGAGATTAAAATTTACTGATCCTTGTGGAGATGCTGTCATCATGGGTCCAGAGTTGAGGTGAAAACCACCAATGTTCTGGGAAAAAAAATACCAGGAGATCATGACCCTATAAATGAGCAAGAGTGTCTCAACACAGTTTCAGCAGAGACTCACATCTCAAGATGAAAGACATAACCGTGTTATCAACGAGCACAGAGGTAAGTAACCAGAGCAAAAAAGTAGTAAAAATTAAGACATTAGAAATCAATCCTTAGAAAAGGCAGGCATGTGCTCACTATTCATCTTATTTTCTTCCTGGGTGTCTCTCTTAACTTCAATTGTACTTAAAATCTGAATTAATAATTTATTTCAAAATGTTTGCTGAAAAGAAAAAATGACTGAAGGAGAATGGAAGGAGTAAGGAAGAAGACTTTCTTAAAAAGAAAATATAAAGGAAAGAAGAAAGAAAGAAATGAAGGAAGGAGGGAAGGAAGACAGATGTGAGGGAGGAAGGGAAGGAAGGAGAGAGGGAGAGAGATACAGAGCTAAGGAGGAGGGAGGGAGGAAAACTCAAGACAGACAAGTTAAGGGAAAGGCACTCAGGTACTGTTTAGGAAGTGGGAACTTGAATGTACTTTTGGGTGAAATTGAAGTTATTTCAGGTGAGAGTAGGCTGTCTCTCCCTCAGCTGAGTGATCCATGTTCTTCTAATAAGCTCCTGCTGTTTCCCTCTTATCATTGATATCACCTCATTTTCTTCTTTCTTTTCTTCACTTAGCCTCTATCTCTATCTCTCCTTTGTGTTTTGTCTTTATCCTCTTTCTCACCCTATCTCTGTCTCTCTTTTGCATGTGCCTTCCAACTTTTGGTTTTAAAAAGATTTTTTTTTAATTTTTCATTTTTCTATAATGATGGCGCTGGAGTTCAGACCCAGGGATCTTGAGACTAAATGAATCAAGACCTACATCCCCATCTTATACTAAAGAGCTTGAAGTATTTTACTCTTTTAATTCCTTCTACTTTCCTATTATTTGTTCCTGAAAATGCTACATTCTATCTTTGTGTTTCAAGAATTATAATATAGAAATGTTATATTAATATTGATATTAATAATTAAAATTATATCATCAATTATAGCATTACAGGATGATTTTCTATAAGGAAAAATAAATTTTGTAGAAGATTGGGAATTAGAATTAAAAGTTAAATGAATTAAAAGAAAGTAGTAAATGCATACTGGGACTATGTTTATTTTCTTGGTACTTCAGCTATTCTGAAATATGTCAGATATTTTCCTGATTCTGTTTCTAATCAACCCTTAGATTGGTTGATATAGAATCCCAGCTTACTTGTTGTTAGAAAGAACATGCCAACTCAAGTTTCTTTTAAACAAAATGGTAAACAAGGATATCTACCATTTGAAATGTTATCCACATGTTCAGCTTTCTCTATTGCAATGTCATAGTCACTGTTGAGAATTTCAGAAGTTGCCATATATCTGCCTGATGTCAGGAATTACTGTTAATAAGTAAAACCCAAAACAACAACAACAACAAGACTCTGCCATATCATAATCTTTTCTAATACAGATCTAAATCTTCCTTTTACACAAAAATGAAAATCTATCATGGTGTCCCTAAGCTTTACATCAGAACCCTATAAGCACAAGTCAGTGTCCTATCACTATAGCTCCACACTAGAAAACAGAAAAAACTTCTCATTTATTAACCATACATAATATTGGATTTCATTATGACATTTTCAAAGACACTTCTTTTTGTTTCTCTTCTTCTAGATTTCATCATTTATCCCTCCAACCTCTTTCACTTCTATATAACCTTTATAAGCCTATTCACCCTTTGACACATATGCTGTGTGTGTTTCCTGTCCTAAATTTGGTTCCTCAACATCTCTTTACTCTACATTTTTAATCTGTTTTCTGCTTTTATAGTCCATAATGACCTTTTCTCTACATACATTCATATAGACATGTCCCGATTTGACAAACAACATGTGACTTTTGTTATTTTGCACTTATCATCTTGCTTAACTCTTCGTCAATCCATCTCTTTACTGAGTATTTCATGTTTTTATTTTCTGTTATAGTTGAACAAAATTCCTCCATGAATTTCCATTGTCTACTGATGAACATATAGGATGGACATCATGTTCTGCTACTGTGAATAAAGCAGCAACTTATGTGGTTGTGCAAACTTCTCTGTGGTAGGACAGAGAGTTCTTTGAGTATATATCCAGAAACTATATAGTTGTGTTATATGGTAATTCTAATTTTAATTTCTTGACATATTTTTGTATTCATTTATATGATGAATGCATCATTTTACCCTCTCACCAGTATAGAATGACAATTACTTTTCTCTACATTACCTTAACCACTTGTTATTGTCTATTCTCTTCATGATAATCATTCTAAGGTATCCAAAGTAGTCTCAAAATATATGTAATTTCCATTCACAGGAATGCTAAATAAGATGACCACTTGTAAAAAGCATTTACTACTTTCTTCTTTAAAGAAATTTCTATCAATTTCATTACCCAGTTTGTTGACTGGAAAGTTTGTAAAGATATAGCTTAATCTACATTTTTGTTAAAGATGGTAGGTATTAAGCTCCTGATTGAAGTAAAAAAGTCAATATTTTCCTACCATTCTGTAGGTTTTACCTCAGTAGGCTTATACTTTCTTTTAATGTGAACAATACTATTCTAATTTCTTTGTTCTTTGTTCATATTATTGAGTCTTTACCTACCTCTAGTGTACTAACATTTTCCTCTGAAAGCTGTAGCATTTTGGCATAATAATAAATTAACAATTTTTGTGAAAAGTGAGAGGATATTCTCAAACCCAATTTTTATGCATTCTGATATTATTTTATACAAAATAATTCAGGGTCAGAAATTCTGACTACCAAATACTAAATGACTGCGGCTTTTCAAATAAATTCTACCTGACCACTGCTGAGACTCAATAGGGCAATGGAAGGAAAACTCACACCATTAATTTATTCTTCTTACTCAAAAGTGGTCATTTCCTGTATGGCTTTGGTTTGTTTCAGGATTGCAGATTTTTTTTTTAACATGTCAATTGGAATTTGGTCATAATTTATCAGTTTACTAAAGAAAAACAATACTAATATAGTTGCTAAAACAATACTTTTTTGTTGTTGTTGTTTTGTTTTTTTGTTTTTTTTTTTTTTGAGACAGGGTTTCTCTGTATAGCCCTGGCTGTCCTGGAACTCACTTTGTAGACCAGGCTGGTCTTGAACTCAGAAATCTGCCTGCCCCTACCTACCAAGTGCTGGGATTAAAGGCATGCACCACCACACCTAGCTAAAACAATACTTTCTTATAAAGTCTGTACATGGATTCTTATTTCAACTTATACTTAGCAGCTTTAACTCCTGCCTTTATTTATGTTAATTTGCTTTGGCTAACACCTCTTTACACTGAATGTGATGATCTTTCATCGCAGCTTTGATTTGCATCTCCTCATTGTATTCCTTTAATTATAGGTGATATTGGGCCTCATTTTACACACCTTTTTGACATCTGAACAGTTTTGTATAATTTATTCAAGGCATGAAACAATCTCTCATTTGTTTTATAGTTTATGTTGTTTTCAAATGTATATTCAAATATTATTACAGGATAAAGGGATAAGCCAGTTATCAAGAGTGCATATTGGTATTACTTTTTATGTGAGTTCACTCTGTAGCTTCTACTTGTGGCTTACAATCTTCTGGCCCCTGCTGGCAAATTCATTTGCATGTAGCCACCCCCATAATTAAAAACATATAATGAAAAACTGTATAAATGTTAAAATTAAATATGCTTTATATATGTTTATAGATATATTTATTTATTTAAAACTCCAGATTTTATTTCCCTCCCGGTTCACCATCCTACTCCTACACATCCCATACCTCCTTCCCATCCCCCAATCTCAACAAGGATGTCCCCACCCCCCACCCCCACCCCGAACTCTCTGCTCCAGACCTCTACACTCCATGGGGCCTCCAGTCTCTTGAGGCTTAGGTGCATCCACTCTGACTAAACTCAGATCCAGCAGTCCTCTGCTGTATATGTGTTGGGGGCCTTATATCAGCTGGTGTTTGCTGCCTGGTTGGTGTTCTGATATCTGAGAGATCTCTGGGTCCAGGTTAATTGAGACTGCTGGTCCTCCTACAGGGTTGCCCTCCTCCTCAGATTCTTCCAACTTTCTCCTAATTCAACCTCAGGGGTCAGCATCTTCTGTCCATTGGTTGGGTGCAAATATCTGCATCTGACTCTTTTAGCTTCTTATTGGGTCTTTCAGTGGGCCTTTTTTGTGATAGGTCCTTTTTGTGAGCACTCCATAGCCTCAGTAATAGTGTCAGGTCTTGGAGCCTCCCCTTGACCTGGATCCCGCTTTGGCCCTGTTGCAGTTCTTTCAGACAGAAACAGTTAAGGGTCAGAGTTTTGACTGTAGAATGGAAACCCCATCCCTCATTTGATGCCCTGTCTTTCTGCTGGAGCTGGGCTCTACAAGTTCCCTCTCCCCAATGTAGATTATTTTATCTAAATTCCCTCTCTTTGAATCCTAAGATTTTCAAATATTATCTGCTGTTTTTCTTAATGAGTTTGGTATTTCTTGTGCATTTTGGAATTAATAAATTTTAAAAATTCTGATTTTGAAAATTGACATCAAATTGTATTGGTTAGATAAAGAAATGAATATATTTATCATTTTTGGAAGGAGATTATAGAGTTTTTGTTGTGTAACACTGGCAGCCCTAGATATAAATCTGTAGACCAGGTTAGCCTCAAATTCATTTGTCTGTGTACTTCTTTTGGTGGCTATGTTGAAGGTCATGCATTGCCTTATCCAGTGAAAACACTAATCTTAAGGGAAGATATTCAAACTTTCCATATAAAAAATAGAGACTATTTAGTTTAACAATGAATAACCCTTTGAATATTCTTCAGGGGGAGAGCTATACAAATGGAATAAAGTGATAACTTCTTTCCTTTAGATAACATCATGAAATAGTGCACATTGATAATATATTTCTAGGGACTCATAACCATATTAAATTTATTTACTTTTTTAATAGGAAAGAAAATGGCTTTTGAAAACTTTGCAGTGGGAATTTTTCTCTTCTCCCAGATTACTGTGGGAATGCTTGGAAATTCTTTAATACTATTTTATTATATCACTGTGATAACAACTGGAAAGCCCTTAATGCCCAAAGACCTGATTATAGAGCATTTGACTTTTGCCAACTGCTTGTCTGTCATCTCAAAAGGCATTCCACAGACACTATCAGATTATGGATTTAAAGATTTCCTGGATGATATTGCATGTAAGTTAATAAACTTTATTTACCGAATAACAAGGGGAATGTCCTTGTATTCTATGTGCCTACTGAGTTGCTTCCAAGCAATCACAATCAGCCCCAGAAACTCCAGATGGATGATACTTAAACGTAGAGCTACTAAGTACATTGGTCCTTCCTGCTCAGTGGGCTGGCTTGTGCATCTCTTTCTAAACATCATGACTCCAGTAAGAGTGTCTGGTCCCAGATACAACAAAAATGTGACTATGATTATGGATTATGAATACTGCTCATGGTTTGCTCATGGAAATGTAGGAACTGCACTATATATGTTCTTACTGTCCTCCTCTGATGTCTTGTGTCTGGGGCTCATGGCCTGCTCAAGTGTCTCCATGGTGACTATCCTTTATAGACATAAGAAACAAGTTAAGCATATCCACAGTTCTCAGCACATTTTAAATGCCTCACCTGAAAACAGAGCTACCCTAACTATCCTCATCCTGGTGTGTACTTTTGTCATCTCTTACTCATTCTCCTCCATTGTGACTGTCTTTACATCTTACTCCAAACATCAAATGCTATTGGGAGTAAGTGTATTTACATTTCTAGAAATAGGCTTTCCAATATTTTGCCCCTTTGTTCTCATCACCAATATCAAGCCTGGTTTTAACCTCTTTTTATCCTGCTTTTGTAAGAGGTAGCCTCTATCAAGTACAACATAAACCCCAGAGCCCATAAGTCTTATCTTATACCTCGGTATATTCTTTTTTAAATCCCATACCATTTTAATTGATCTTTTTATATTTTATTGGCTATTTTATCTATTTACATTTCAAATGTTGTTCCCCCTCCTGATATCCCCTTCTCAAATACCCAAGCCCATTCTCCTTCTCTTTTTGCCTCTAAGAAGGTGTTCCTCCACCCACCCATCCACTCCTGATTCACCCCTGTAATATCCCCCTATGCTGAGACATCAAGCCTCCACAGAACTTAGAACCTCCCCTCCCATTGATGCCAGATAAGGTAATCCTCTGATATATATATATATATATATATCTGGAACCATGAAACCATCACTGTATACTCTTTGGTTTGTGATTTAGTCCCTAGGAGCTCTTGAGAATCAGGTTAGTTGATATTGTTGTTCTTCTCACGGGGTTAATATAATGTTCAGCTCCTTCAGGTCTTCCCCTAACTCTTCCATTCGGGTCCCTGGTCTCTGACTGATGGTTGGCTGTGAGTGTCTGCATCTGTCTTAGTCAGATCCTGGGGAATCCTCTCAGAGGACAGCCATACTCTTTTATCTGTTGTACAATGCTAAAACTGCAGTTTGAAAATATAAAGCTTCCTGTAATTGATCCCTTCATTATGTGGAGTCATAAGTAGTCAATTTTCAGGTATCATGTGGGGCAATGGGCTACGCGCAAGCATCCTGGTTTCCAGTCAAGGCTAGATCTTGAACCCTGGGACCCAGTAGTGATAATTCACTTACATGGGAAGGAAGGAGTTCTCTCATGTCTCCTGGAACCTGGCTCCTGTCAGAGTTACCGCTCCCACAACCCCCACAGGAGAGGTGTGGCTATCAGGCACTTAGGAATAGCACCAAGCCTTCCCACATGCAAATAATGTTTCCCCCAAATTCTCAGTCCAAGCCAATGAGAGGTGCCTGCTGTCAAACCCTGAATCACCCCCAGAGATATATATAAAGCCATGCGGGTAATTAAAGGGATGGAAGAACTATTCCTTTGTCTGAGCCTTTTGTTCCAAGAGCTGTAACACTTGGGAAGAGATCTTCTCTCCTGAAGAGCCACCTGAGGTCCTGCCACACTCCTCACTGATTTGTTGGCTTTTCATCGGCCCAGCCTGACTGAACTCAGTTCAGAGAGGCTCAGAGTTACTGAGAGACATGGAAGGCATGACAGAGACTTAGTCTTCCTGCCTGCACTAACTTCCCTTCACTGGATCCTTCCCACCTGGCCTGCACAGAGATCTCCATGGGAAACCTCTGGTACCCAGGGGCACAGTATCACAACATTTTTTACATAATTTACTATCTAATAATGAGCAACATTTCAAATATATAAGAATATCATATTGTAAAAATAGTTATATGATATTAGGCAAAGTATTGTGAACATGAAAAAATATATTTGGAAGACTAGGAATCATCTTATGGCCCAGGAAAATATGTGTGTGTGTGTGTGTGTGTGTGTGTGTGTGTGTGTGTGTGTGTGTGTGTGTAATATTCTTTTTATTTTAGATGAATGGACATTTTTCTTGTATGTATGTCTGTATACCTCAAGTACAAAATACCTGTGGAACTTAGAAGATATTTTGGACCCATTAAGACTGGAGTTACTGATATTTTTGAGCATGCAAATCTTGAGTTACAGGAATGAACTGCTGGAATTCTAGAAGAGTAGTCACTTTTATTAAGTTCTCAGTCATCCTTCAAGGACTGAAATTTTTTGATAATGTTTTAATATTTTAATTTTGTGTATATATGGGTGCTTAAGTGTATGTATGTCCACACCATGCAAACCTGCTGCACACAGAGTCTAGAAAAGTGTGGTGGAGCCTCTGGAACTGTAGCTACAGGCAGTGATATATCAGTCAATGTGGTTGCTTAGACCAGAACCCAGTTTATTTGCAAGATCACTACATGCTTTTAAATACTGAGCCAGCTCCCAAGCTCCAAGGTCTTGTTAATTGCTTCTCACATGTAGTAACTACAATGTTGAAAGTGTCATTACTGTAATGAATGCATTATAGAAATGGGGTTGACAACAAAAGGAAGCTTAAGAAATTTAGTTGTTCTGACAAAAGCAAATATAACATTTTCTTTCATGTGAAATCATGGAACAATGAGAAATATGAATGAGTTAAATATGAATTACAGTTGAAAGGAAGACACAGATGAGATAAAGAAGCAGTGATATGACACAAGCTCATAGTGCACATGCATGTATCACAATGCAATCCTTTACTATGGATAATTAGTATATGCTTTCAAATAGAAAGAAATTGAAACCTCTCATCACAGTTCTGGGACTCATTTGGTACATTTGCCTTCCATGACTATCTCTGTGCCTCTAGTGTCTCTCATACAAGCCATGTGCTGTAAAATTAACTTTCTAGAAAGTTCATCAAAGTACTTCAATTGCATACAATTGTCATGTTTGCACAGATTCATTTTCTCAAGAAAATATACTTCTGGTCTCCTACTTATTCCTAAGGAGTTACATTAATAGCATATTTTATTTATAACAACTTTTCCTAGGTGGAATTTTCTTCAAAGAATAAATGGGTCAAGTCTTCAGTCCTCTAGATTATACAAACCCCAATGTCTCAAGTGCTTTCTGTTAAGTAATTAAGAGCTCTATGGTAAGAGAAAACATGATAACTGATTTATATTGGAACCGAGAAATTCAAATTTAGATTTTAGCACCCTTCTTAAGAGGCATTGAAATATTGTTTTCTAAATAATCAGGATGCCACCAAACCATTAGTACCATCCTCAAGTCTATTTAGAAGGTCTATATCTACACTAAACTCTTAAGTTTTTTAAATTTCAATATATCAACTTTAGTTTAATTTTCATCTGTCAATTTCTCAAAACAGGACTTTTTAAACATTAATGTTTGTATAAAACTGAACATCTAAAAATCATCTCTGATTCAGTTCTTGGCCTCTTGTATAAGGTATTACCTGTGAGCTTTCCCAGCATATAACAAATATTATCATTTGATACTTAAGCTCCAAAATAAATGAGGATATATTTTCTCATTTTCTTGTTTCTTTTGGTCAATAAATTTCCTAGTCTTATTAAAGCATCTTATTTCCATATGGAATTGGGATGCAAACATATTGTAAAGAAGAAAGCATGGTTAAGGCTATATTTAATCTTGGCTTATGTTTTCCATAGGAATGGTTTGTCTTCTTATGACACAAAAGCATCATTATTGCAAAAATACTCAATAAAATCCTCGCAAACCGAATCCAAGAACACATCAAAATGATCATTCATCATGACCAAGTAGGCTTCATCCCAGGGATGC
>NW_018393968.1:0-6712 GCF_900095145.1 Mus pahari | reverse complement strand
TCTCCAGTAGCTTTAACATGAAGGGGTGTAGTATTTTGTTAAATGCTTTTTCTGCATCTAAGGAGATGAACATGTGATTTTTTTCCTTTGACTTTGTTTATATAGTGTACTACCTTAATGGAATTTCTTCTATTGAACCAAGCTTGCATATGACTTTGTTTATATAGTGGACTTCCTTAATGGATTTTCTTATATTGAACCAAGCTTGCATCCCTGGGATGAAGCCTACTTGACTGTGGTGAATAATAGTTTTTATGTGTTCTTGGATTCAGTTTGCTAGATTTTATTGAGTATTTTTGCATTGATATTCATAAGCAATATTGGTTTGAAGTTCTTTTATTTAATTATTTATTTATTTATATATTTATTTTGGTTGGGCCCTTGTGTGGTTTTGGTATCAGACTAATTGTGGCTTCATAGAACGAGTTAGGTAGTATTCCTTTTGATTCCATTTTATGGAATTGTTTGAGGAATATTGGCACCAGGTCTTCTTTGAAGGTCTGGTAGAATTATGCACTAAATCCATCTGACCCGGGGATTTTTTTGTTGAGACGTTTTTAATGAATTATTCTAGTTCCTTGTGTGATATGGGCCTATTTAGATAGTTTACCTGTTCTTTATGAAACTTTGCTGTGTGATATCTATCTAGGAAACTATCCATTTCATGTAGATTTTCCAGCTTTGTTGAATATAGGATTTTATAGTAGGATCTGATAATTTTTTGAATTTCCTTCATTTCTAATGTTATATCTCCCTTTTCATTTCTGATTTTATTAATTTGGATACTGCCTCTGGGATGTATACATCTTTACTAAGCTCCACAACTAGCCTTGCACCTTCTTGCACACAGTGATACACTGAAGAATAATAGAATAATACTGGAAGGTGTGGCTTGTAAATAGATGATCTCATAAATAACTCATCTCAAATAAACAGTGTCATTTTACTTATTTATGACACCTCACCTAATCAAGAATTGTTTCCATCAAAGCCAGACAAGGTCATGGGTTTTTTCCCTTCTTTCTATGCACATGAGCTTTCTTCCAAATTCATCTGGGAATATATATATATATTCCAATGTTCCTGTGAGATTTCAGATTATTGTACCTGACTTCTTCCCCCTCTTAATGTAAGATATTGTATGTAATGATTATGAGTATTCTTTCCAGAAATAATTATTCCTGTCCTTAAAGGAGCAATGTATAATGTATCCCAAACTTGCATATGCTATGGGTACCATATCCTTTCTATATATTAAGCAGACATGTATCTTAGTCTAAGATAGTTCAGAGGCACACAAGCTGTTTCATGAGTGAAGCATGTAAGGAAGTGAAGGTAGAAGCTGTATACAGGGAATATGAGCCATACAAATGTCTAGACTTAGTGTGAGTTTCCATCAATGGTTGAATGGGAAAAGTTTTACATGTGAAAACAAGCATTCTCTAGGAGATAGAGATTTTCAGGGTGTGACTGACACCCACTCATGGTCTGAAGATGATGATGAATGCAGGAGAGATATCAGAAAGAAGAGATAATGTATAAGCTAAAAATCTGATTGATATGAAAAATTAATGACAAAGGTGACTCTGAAATATGTAGTCACCGTGTTTTAATTCGAGGCTATATCAAAGATTTATTTATGTGTAATAAAGATAAAAAGATTTCATTTAGTGACAATTCTATCCATTAATATGAATATATTTCTTGTACTGACACCACATATGCACATTTTGATTAAGCAGTAAAATGATGCCAATAAACATAGTCAATCAGACTCTTCACGCAGCAAGCACCATAGCACACCCAGGATCTTTGGATCACTGGTGAGTGGAGCACAACATCTGTTCCAAAACAACCCAGAGGCGCTTGTGCCAGCAGAAACAGGGACAAAGGAAACCCACACGACCACTGGCTGGGGTTTGTTCCAGTCAGCACCATCCCCATGCCATCTTGGGCAAAAACTCTGTGGATGGTCCCAAGGTCCCAAGAGGACTCTCCATGCTGCAGGTGCCCTAGCACACTCAGGATCTTAGGATCACTGAGGAGAGTTGGCCTCCAGAGAGGGCTCAGATCCCAGGATTCAGGTGAGAACAATATCTTGTATCCTGGGTCTCTCAGAGACCAGTCTGTGCAGGAGAGCATGCAGGCCACAGAAGGAACAGAACTTCTTGGACAGGGTCCCTTCAGGCCTTCATCCTCAGCCAGGAGGCAGAGCTGAGACCCAGGCCTCTGGGCACCTTCCCCACTAGAAGAGAGTTGGCCTCCAGGGAGGGCTCTGACCCTGGGACTCAGGTGAGATCACCATCTTGTATCATGGTTCTTCAGAGACTAGTCTGCATAGGAGAGGACACAGGCTGCAGAAGTAACATAGTTTCTTGGACAGGGTCCCTTCCAGCCTTCATCTTCAGCCAGAAGGTGGATCAGAGCTCCAGAACTCTGTGCACCTCCCCTAGAAGAGGAGAGCTTGCCTGCAGAGAGTGCTCTGACCAGTGGGACCCAGGAAAGAGTTGGACTCCCAGAACTGCTGACAGGGGCTAACAAAATCACAGGAGGAACAAGCTCCAGTCAGAGACAGCTAGAACATCTAACACCAGAGATTACCAGATGGCGAAAGGAAAACAGAAGAATCTTACTAATAGAAAACAAGACCACTCGGTGTCATCAGAACCCAGTACACAAACCACAGTGAGTCCTGGATAGCTCAACACACCCAAAAGCAAGATTTGGATTTAAAATCATAACTCATGATGCTGGTAGAGGATTTTAAGAAGGGCATTAATAACTCATTTAAAGAAATATAGGAGAACACTGCTAAGCAGGTAGAAGTCCTTTAACAGGAAGCACACACACAAAAAAAACTCTCAAAGAATTACAGGAAAACACTGCTCAACAGATAAAAGTCCTTAAAGAGGAAACACAAAAATCCCTTAAAGAGTTACAGGAAAACATAACCAAACAGATGATAGAATTGAACAAAACCACCCAAGATCTAAAAATGGAAGTGGAAACAATAAAGAAAACCCAAAGGGAGAGAACTCTGGAGATTGAAATCCTAGGAAGGAAATCAGGAACCGTAGATGCAAGCATCAGTAACAGAATACAAGAGATGGAAGAGAGAATCTCAGGTTCAGAAGATTCCATAGAAAACATGAATACAACAATCAAAGAAAATGCAAAATGCAAAAAGATCTTAACTCAATACATCTAGGAAATCAACGACACAATGAGAAGAACAAACCCAATAGGTATAGATGAGAATGAAGACTTTCAACTTAAAGGGCCAGTAAATATCTTCAACAAAATTATAGAAGAAAACTTCTATAATTATAAACCTAAAGAAAGAGATGCCCATGAATATACAAAAAGCCTACAGAAAAGGTATTCCTCCCGACACATAATAATCAAAACAATAAATGCACTAAATAAAGATAGAATATTAGCAGCAGTAAGGGAAAAAAGTCAAGTAACATATAAATGCAGACCTATAAGAATTACACCAGACTTCTCACCAGAGACTACGAAAGCCAGAAGATCCAGGCCAGACCCTAAGAGAACACAAATGCCAGCCCAGGCTGCTATACCCAACAAAACTCTCAATTACCATAGGTGGAGAAAACAAAGTATTCCATGAAAAACCTTGGAAAATATGGAAAATATCTTTCCATGAATCCAGCCCTTCTAAGGATAATAAAGAGAAAACTCCAACACAAGGAAGGAAATGATGCCCTAACAAAAGCAAGAAACTTCTCAGCTATTAAAAACAATAAAATACTTAGGCAAATGGATGGATCTGGAGGATATCATCCCGAGTGAGGTAACCCAATCACAAAAGAATTTATATGATATGTACTCACTGATAAATGGATATCAGCCCAGAAACTTAGAATACTCAAGATACAATCTGCAAAACACTTGAAACTCAAGAAGTAGGAAGACCAAAGTGTGAATACTTCATTCCTCTTTAGAATGGGGAACAAAATATCCATGGAAGGAATTACAAAATTTGGAGCTGAGACAGAAGGAAGGACCATCCAGAGACTGCCCCACCCAGGGATCCATCCCTTAAACAACCACTAAACCCAGACACTATTGCATATGCCAGCAAGATTTTGCTGACAAGACCCTGATATAGCTGTCCCTTGTGAGGTTATGCCAGTGCCTGGCAAACACAGAAGTGGATGCTCAAAGTCTTCTATTGAATGGAACACAGGACCCCCCAATGAAGGAGCTAGAGAATGTACCCAAGGAGCTGAAGGGGTCTACAACCCTATAGGAGGAGCAACAATATGAACTACCCAGAACTCTTGTCTCTAGCTGCATATGTAGCAGAAGACGGCCTAGTCAGCCATCATTGGGAGGACAGGCCTTGGTCTTGGGAAGATTATATGCCCCAGTACAGGGGCATGCCAGGGCCAGGAGGTGGAAATGTATGGGTTGAGGACCACTGTGGAGGGAGGTTTAGGGGACTTTCAGGATAGCATTTGAAATGTAAATGAGGAAAATAACTATTTAAACAACATAGTCAATCAAAATGCTAATTTATTTCACAGTTTCTTTAAGGTGTAGCCCAGAATACTCACATACATGGTGATTATATGGGCTGTATTTGTTCTCTACATAAAGGCAGAAGTGAATTCATTGTTACACAGATCCCAGGTCAGAAGTGCTGCTGAGGATTACAGTGTTTGTGTATGCTACACCTGCCCCACACCTAAAGCCCTCCATAGAGAAGACTATCTCCTGACATATTTCCTGGACATTTTGACTTTACTTGCAAAACAACTGCTTTCTAGATGGACAGACACAGTCCCTAGGTTCTTTGAGGTGGCTACTTCTACCTTAACCACCTTAATGAAGTTGAATTCTCAGAACATTCTACAGTTATTATTGGATACAAGGCAAGATAAAATCAATAGAACTTAGTAATTCTTTCACCATTTTAAATCAGTCATTTTTATATACCCCTGGAAGCCCATTTTGTAGCATAGTTCATTGTCTTAGAGCAAATAACACTGCAGTCTCTCTATGATCTAATATTTGGACTTCTTGTTAAACTATCATGTTATCCAAAATGTCCTATCCATAAAAGATGTGAAATTATGAGATGACTCAGAGGAAAATTGCATCACATATAAGAATGCTTGTTTTATTATAATGTCATGGGTCCATTCCTGGATTGTGATCTACGTTTTGATGACTGAAAGCCACTGGGAAAAAAAAAAACAAAAAAACAAAAAAACAAAGAATGACTTGCTACTTATTTAGTATGAAGAAAGACAAGACCTAAAATCCTTCTCAGAACAATGACAAGAGACTTTGGAGATCTGAAGTTCACATTCATGTTGGTTCACAGCCAATTGCTTCATGGCCCTAAATATAGAAGTGTTCGTTTATAAGAAGCTTCAGAGTGTCTCCCATAGAAGAAAATATAAAATACAGAAAATATCATTAGCACACATTCATATCATTAGCAATGTTTAAGATAGAAAATATGGAAAAAATAGACTTTTCAATGGTCAATGAATTGTCACACCACAATGGTCTTTTCACTTTCTACCATGATCCTTTGAGATTAAGCTAGAGATATTGGATGTTAGCTATATTATTTCAAGTTTTTTTCTTTCCTTACACTTATTGATTATATTTATTCCTATGTTCTTTAATGTTCTCAACTTTGAAAATTCTTTAAGATGCTAACAAGTACCCTCCACTCAGGTTATAAGGATATGTAATCCAGAAGCTACACATTAGTGCATTGTACTGGACTACAGTGGATGAATGGAGAACAAAATAGTTATAACACCAATCCTACTAACCAAAAATATAATTTTTTTAGGGCTAAAGTTCTATAACCAGTGTTTCTACATCTGCACAAGGAATTGTCAGGATCTCTATTCTCCACTGATTAACAGTAGGTGTGAAATATACAGAGATTACTCTTACAGAAGTGGGCAGGGTCTATAAAAAAAAATTAGTGGATGCCCAGTGATGTAGAAACTAGAAATTTCTCTTATGCCTGGTGTTAGTGATCTTGGACAGATATGAGTATGTGCATTATTGCTTCATCCTGCTGGAGAGATTGTGAAAATGAGGACACGGTTAGGTCTTGATGATGCTAGCAAGCACCATCCATGCAGGTAATAGGCATATGTAATGAGATAGCTGCACATCAGCTTTGTACTGGTCTACAGTGTATGCATGAAGAATGAAAAAGGTATAAGCTGATCCTAATAACCAGGAAGATAATTTTATTAGGGCTAGAGTCATAGGACCAGTGTTTCTACATCTTCACAAAAGACTTAAGAACTTCCATTATCCACTGACTAACACAGGGTGTGAAATGTACACATCACTCTCACAGAAGTAGTCAGGGTCTATAAGAAAACACTGGATGCCAAGTGATTTAGAGATTAGAAACTTATGTTATGCCTAGTGTTACAGTAATCTTGAGCAGAAAAACATGTGTTGTTGCCTCTCTTCCTGCTAGAGGTGGGTGCTTCTGCCTGCAGAAATACTGTGGCCTGGATCCGAACTGGAGAGTGGGAACTCCAGAAAAGGAAAAGGGCTGCGAAAAGAAACATGGAGGCCTTGGCAAAGACTTCTGATCAAGGCCCCCGATCTTTATTGTCCGGACTTGCTTAAGTACAAGGAAGGGTTAGGAAGGGTTCCCAGCATGCCCCTGAGTCCTTTGAAGTTGCCACAGCGGTTCTTG
>NW_018393967.1:5964-6965 GCF_900095145.1 Mus pahari | reverse complement strand
GTCTTCAATTCTATTCCATTTATCTTCCAGACATTCTCTCTACCAATACCATGCAGTTGGTTTTATTTATTTATTTATTTGTTTGTTTGTCTATATGTTTGTTTGTTTGTTTTTGTTTTTGTTTGTTTTTTATCACTATTGCTCTGTAATACAGCTTGACATCAGGGATGGTGATTCCCCCAGAAGTTCTTCTATTGNTGAGAATAATTTTTGCTATCCTGGATTTTTTGTTATTAGAAATGAATTTNCAAATTGCTCTTTCTAACTCTATGAAGAATTGTTTTGGAATTTTGATGAGTGTATTGGTCAGGGTTCTCTAGAGTCACTGAATTTATTGGTAGTCTGTATATATTAAAGGAATTTGTTAATGACTTCTAGTCTACAGTCCAATTCCAAAAAATGGTCAGCAGCAGCTGTGAATGGAAGTCCAAGGATGTAGCATTTGCTCAGTCCCACAAGGAAAGTAGGCAAAGAAGAGAAAGTGTGCCAATCTTCCTTCTTCCAATGTCTTTAGNTAGGCCTCCAGAAGAAGGTGTAGCTCAGATTAAAGGTGTGTGCCACCACCCCTTTTATCCCAATTGACCTTGAACTCTGAGATAAACTTGTCTTCATCTTCTGGAATTTATAGCCACTATACCTCAAGATCTCCATGCCAAGATGCAGGTCAGAAACTTTTATTTCCCAGCCTCCAGAATCTGATCTCTGGTGAGCCATCCAATTCTGGATTGTAGTTCATTCCAGATATAATGAAGTTGACAACCAAGAATAGCCACTACAGTGGGTGTTGCATTGAATCTGTAGATTGCTTTCAGCAATATGGCAATTTTTGCTATGTTAATCTTGCCAATCCATGAGCATGGGAGACCGTTCCACCTTCTGAGGACTTCTTCAATTTTTTTTTCTTCAGAGACTTGAAGTTTTTGTCATATAGATCTTTCACTTGCTTACTTAGAGTCAAACCAAGGTATGTAATTTTATTTGTGGCTATTGTGAAGGTTGTC
>NW_018393967.1:0-4749 GCF_900095145.1 Mus pahari | reverse complement strand
CCCAGAAATGGTCCCACCCACAAGGGGCCTCTCCCCCTTGATCACTAATTGAGGAAATGCCCCATAGCTGGATCTCATGGTGGCATTTCCCCAACTTAAGCTCCTTTCTCTAAGATAACTCCATCTGTGTCAAGTTAACACAAAGCTATCCAGTACAATTTACCCCTTGTCAACTTGACACACAAGCACATCACTAGTAAGCCTCAAACCTTAGTTGTGGCTGTTATGAGAGGATGGGTGCCTGCAAGGGCTCGGGTCTCCAGTAAAGAACCTGGGGGAGAAGAGGCTAGAATATCTGTTGAAATATTTTTTAAAATGGAGTATTTTCATGAATTCTTTGAGAGTGTCATATATATGCATAAAATGGCATTTAATTATGCTTATTCTTTTACTTACCCTCTGAAGTTCTCTACATGTACCTTCACATTAAAAAATTCTCATAACTTCATAAACTCTAATTTTTATAAACATATATATCAATTTCTTCTGTTCATATACTCCTAGGTATGTGAATTATCTACTGGTGTTGGTCAATGTGATAACTACATTTACAGTACACAAAAACTTCTCTGGTGAGTTCTGAGTGTTGCAAAATTCTAAGACCTATGTATATATTAATTTTGAGGGTAGTGTGATACTCTGTTCATTTAGTAAAATAATGGCATTAATTGTATCCATGAGGTCTGTGATGTCTCCTACCATGGGTTCCTTCCCATGTTGAAGTACTAGGCTTTCTATAGAGCAATGAATGTCAATATAAACATCACGACTCTTGAAAAACACAGATTTTCTCCATACTTTAAAACTCACAACCATAACCATACTTTTTTTGCTGTTTCCTTACTGAATTTTTTCTAATGAATAGTCTTTCAGTTCTTAAGATCATGAGAAATATGAGTTTTCAAATAATGAGGGTCCTCAGGTTTAGGACATCTACTATGGATCAAGATCTAAATACAACTGGAAAGTAGTTTACTACACCAATAATAGTTGTGCTATTAATGTAGCAGTAATAGTATCTTACTAGGCCAGTCATTGTTGTAGTTTAAAGTACTCACAGCTGTGTAAGGTATGAAGGACATCTTTTATGCAACAACCTTCTATGCTTCTGAGGTGCCATGGAATATACCAAGCAGGGAAATAACATATTGGTAAATATGAACATGATTTCACATTTCCCATCTCAAAGGTATGTGGTGTCTTCAGCATGGCAATCTTCCTATAAGTTTCTGGTTTTTAACCAAGAGAAATGGCAATAGTTTTTGTTGTTTGGGGGTCTCCAGAAAATCAGAAAAAAAAAAACCTCAAGTAGATGCAACTCACTATTGGCCTTTTAGTGGGCACCCCATGTATTATTAGATTATCACAGTACTCTGTACAAGATAACCCTGAAGAAACACTTCCACACAGACACAATTTGACTTTTTTCAAGCTCTATAATATTAGTTTTTCACTCTACCCCTCTACCCTCAGCCATTTCCTCAGTAATATAGTATAGAGAAGTTATCTGAAGTGATTAAAGTATATCATGTTTCAGGATTTAGATATATACATTTTTAATTATATGTATGTATGTTATTTGTGTGTGTGTGTGTGTGTGTGTGTGTGTGTGTGTGTGTGTGTGTGTTTTACTCAGTCTCCTCTCTTATAGAACCCAAACTACCAGCAGAGAGATGGTCCCACCCACAAGGGGCCCTCCCCACTTGGTCACTAATTGAGAAAATGCCCTGCAGCTGGCTCTCAGGGAGGCATTTCCCCAATTGAAGATCCTTTCTCTGTGATGAATCCAGCTGTGTCAAGTTGACACAAAATTATCCAGTACACCTTGTTATTCCATAAATGTAGTTTATTAATTTACATCCAATATCATCCAGGAAATCTTTCAATCCATAAGCTGACAGTGTCTTTGGAATACNTCTTGAGATGATAGACAAGAAGTTGGCAAATATCAAGTGCTCTATTATCAGGTAATTGGGCATTAAATATTTTGTATTGAATTTCAAAATGATATAATAAAGCAGTATGGAAGAATTGCCAATNATTCCCAATGTAATCTGGGAGAAGAGAAAAATTCCCATTGCAAAGTCTTCAGAAACCATTTTTTATCGTATTAAAAACTTAAATAAATAAATTNACTGTGNTTATGAGCCCCTAGAAGTACATTATCAGCATACATTATTTCATTATTCTAGCTAAAATATCATATTGATCACTTTATTGAATTCTTATAGCTTTTTCACTGCAGTACAGCATCCAAAGCTCAGTAAATTTTGAAGTAAATTTACTGTATTATTTAAATGGAAAGTTTTGTATATGCCTCCTTAAGAAAATGTTTTCATTGACCAAGGTGCCTTCCTTAATTGCTATTAACAGATACAGACAGACAGGTATATACAATTTAGGCTAATATTGTCTCCATAGTTATTTCCACAGCAGTCAGTACTATACAATGCAAAACACACACCAGGGTAATAAAAACATAGAGAACTGTAAGTGTCATATTGAAGAAAAATATCGAACTTGAAACAGTGCCCTCATGTCTGTTAACCCTGGCCTATAGATCCTCTCATTGAAATTTTCATTTCTATCCCCTCATTTTAGTTTGTTAATTATTAGTCACAGGGAATAAACCACCAACAAAAGAATACACATGGTGGGACTCATAGCTCCAGCTGGATATGTAGTAGAGGATGGCCTAGTTGGTCATCAATCAGAGCAGAGGCTATTGTTCCCGTGAAGGTTCTATGCCCCAGTGTTGGGGAATGCCAGGGCGAGGAAGCATGAGTGGGTTGGTTGGTGAGCAGAGGGAGAGAAGGAGATAAGGACTTTTCAGAGGGGACACCAGAAAAGGGGAAAACATTTGAAATGTAAATGAAGAAAATAATAATAATGAAAAATGAGAGAGGCAATCCCACTAAAATCAGGGATTACACAAGGCTGCCCACTTTCTCACTACCTATTCAATATTGTACTTGAAGTCCTAGCCAGAGCCATTGGACAATTAAAGGAGATCAAGGGGATCCAAATTGGAAAGGAAGGAGTCAAAATATCACTATTTGCAGATAATATGATTGTATATATAAGTGATCCTAAAAATTCCACAAGAGAACTCCTAAACCTGAGAAAGAGCTTCAGTGCAGTACCTGGATATAAAATAAACTCAAACAAATCAATGGGCTTTCTTGACACAAAGAATAAACACGAGGAGAAAGAAATTAGGGAAACAACACCCTTCACAATAGTCACAAAAAATATAAAATACATTATTGTTACTTTACCTCTGGAGGTGAAAGATCTGTATGTCAAAAACTTCAAGTCTCTGAAGAAAGAAATTGAATAAGATCTCACAAAAGGAAAAAGAGAAAGAAAAAAAGAATTATTTGTAGTTTACTCTGTCTTCCAGTCTCCATCCCTCCATGCAGACCCGTCTCCTTTTCCTTTTCATTCTTTTTCCATTTAGAGTCATGTGACCCACTCTTGAGTCCTTTTCTTTACATAGTTTCTCGTGGTATGTGAAATGTAGGAATGTTCTCCTTCATTTTAAGAGTAATATCTACACATATATGAGTAAATATTATGTTTGTGTTTTAGGCACTAGCTTAACTTATACAAGGTGTTCTTTTTTAGTTCCATAGATTTGCAGGCAAATTTCGTGATGTTAATGTTTTTACCACCCGTGTAATACCCATACCCTCTTCTATAAATATTCCACATTTGATTTTTCCATTCTTCAGTTCACAGACTTATAGTTATTTTCCAGTGTCTGGCTATTATGAATAAAGTTGTTAAGAACATAGTTCATTGAATGAAATTTCTAGTTTTACAGTGAAATATATATATATATATATATATATATATATATATATATATACACACATACACACACACACACACACACACACACACACACCTTGGACTAGTATAGCTGTGTCTTAATGTAGATTGAGTTTCTAATTTTCTGTGGAGCAACCATATTGATTTCCATTATGGCTGTACAGATTTGTACTCTCACCAGCAATGGAGGAGTATTCCCTTGCTCCANATCCTTAGCAGCATGAACTGGCCTTCATCATATTGATCTTAGTCATTCAGCCACCTGTAAGATAGAGTTTCAGAGTCATTTTGATTTGCTTTTTCCTGATGGCCAAGAAAGTGGTACATTCCTTTAAGTCCTTATTAGCCATTTGAGATTCTTCTGTTAAAAATTCTGTCTAGATATGTACTGCCTTTTAAATTAGATTCNTTGGTTTGTTGGTTATCTAGTTTCTTGAGTTCTTTATATATTTTAGATATCAGCCATCTGTCAGANGTGTGGTTAGTGAAGATCATTTCCCATTCTGTTGGTTGCCATTTTGTCCTTTTGATGTTCTTTACCTTACTGTAGATTTTCAGTTTCATACCACAAATGCAGACAATGCTGTGGAACAAAGGAATCTTCAGGTTTTAATGGTAGGTGATAAAGTACTTCATTCACATTTCAAACAAATAGAAAGGTATCTCCTTAAAATTAAAAAAAATAGGATTAGAATATAACAAAGCTATATGATTTCTGGGNATATACCCTAAGAGTAAAACTATCATAGAGAAACTGAACAGGCACATTAAATTCTGCATAATTTACCACAGCAGAGAAATTATGTTCATTACCAGATAATAAAAGTATGGTATCAATACACAGCAGAATTTTGTCAATCTGTGAAGGAAAATAAAATGATCAAATTTTCAGGAACCAGATGGATTTAAAATGAT
>NW_018393966.1:0-6660 GCF_900095145.1 Mus pahari | reverse complement strand
GAATGGGAGTGGGTGGATTGGGGTTCCGGGGGACAGGGAGGTTATAGGGGAATTTTAAAGGAGAAATTAGGAAAGGGGATAGCATTTGTAATGCAAATAAAGAAAAATACCTAATAAAGAAAAAATAATCCAAAAAAAAAAAAAAAAAAGGTGTGGTGCCTTCAACCCTCAACAGTGGTCTTGAGTGTGTCAGAGCTCCAGTGTTCCTGTGTGTGTCTCATCTCCTGAGAGTTTAGTTTCCTCTGTGATCATGAGATTCTTTGATTGTGGGCATTTCAGAGCACCTAGGAGTAGGGCTCCCTCTGGGTGTTTTAAGAGTGGGTGCAGAGAGAGCACCCAAGGTCTGCTCCCAGTACAGGTGTACACTGGAAGGACCCTGGGCCACTGGGTGATTGGGGGTTCCTGTGTCTCTAGATTCTGGGGAATCAAATTACTCCCTGTTTTGTGCAGATGCTGTGGCCTGTGATCTTGGGTATAAAAGAACACCAGGGAGTTGAGCTTTCTCTGGGTATTGCAGGAATGGGTGCAGAACCTGTGCCAAAGGTCTTCTCAGGGCACTGTCTCAGACAAGAAGGGACCAATTTTGTTTTTTTTTTAAATTAGATATTTTCTTCATTTACATTTCAAATGCTATTCCCTTTCCTAGTTTCCTCTCCGAAAGTCCCCTATACCCTCCCTCCACCCTGCTCCCCAACTCACCCACTCCTACTTGCTGGCCCTGACATTTCCCTGTACTGAGGCATAGAAACTTCTCAAGACCAAGGGCCTCTCCTCCTATTGATGGCCAAGTAGGCCATCCTCTGCTTCATATGCAACTAGAGACACAAGCTCTGGGGAGTACTAGTCTGTTCATATTGCTGTTCCTCCTATAGGGTTGCCGACCCCTTTAGTTCCTTGGGTACATTCTCTAGCTCCTTCACTGGGGGCCCCGTGTTCCATCCAATAGATGACTGGGAGCATCCACTTCTGTATTTGCCAGACACTGGCATAGCCTCACAAGAGATAGCTCTATCAGGGTCCTATCAGCAAAATCTTGCTAGCATATGCAATAGTGTCTCAGTTTTGTGTTAGTTTATGGGTTGGATCCCTGGATCGTGCACTCTCTGGATTGTGCTTCCTTCTATCTCAACTCTAAACTTTGTCTCTGTAACTCTTACGATGGGTATTTTGTTCCCCATTCTAAGATGGAGTGAAGTATACACAAATGGGTCTTCCTTCTTGAGTTTCATCTGTTTTACAAATTGTATCTTGGGTATTCTAAGTTTCTGGGCTAATATCCACTTATCAGTGAGTGCATATCAAGTGACTTCTTTTGTGACTGGGTAACCTCACTCAGGGTGATATCCTCCAGATACATCCATTTGTCCAAGAATTTCATAAATTCATTGTTTTTAATAGCTGAGTAATACTGCATTATATAAAAGTACCACATTTTCTGTATCCTTTCTTCTGTTGATGGAATCTGGGTTCTTTCCAGCTTATGGCTATTATGAATAAGGCTGCTATGAACATAGTGGAGCATGTGTCTGTACTACAAATTGAAACATATTCTCAGTATATGCCCAGAAGTGGTATTTCTGGATCTTCCAGTAGTACTATGTCCAAATTTCTGAGGAANCANCAGATTGATTTCCAGAGTGGTTGTACCAGAATACAATCCTACCAGCAATGGAGGAGTATTCCTCTTTCTCTACATCCACGCCAACAACTGCTGTCACCTGAAGTTTTGATCTTAGCCATTCTGACTGGTGTGAGGTAGAATCTCAGGGTTGTTTTGATTTGCACTTCCCTAGTGATTAAGGGTGTTGAACAATTTTCCAGTTGCTTCTCAGTCATTCGGTATTCCTCAGTTGAGAATTCTTTGTTTCGCTCAATACCGCAATTTTAATAGGTTTATTTGGATTTCTCGAATCCAGCTTCTTAAGTTCTTTCTATATAGTGGATATTAGTCCCCTATCAGATTTAGGATTGGTAAAATTCCTTTCCCAATCTTTTGGTGGCCTTTTAGTGTCATTGCCAGTGTCTCTTGCCTTGCTGAAGCTTTGTAATTTTATGAGATTCCATTCGTTGATTCTCAGTCTTACAGCATCAGCCATTGCTGTTCTGTCTAGTAATTTTTTCCCTGTGCCCATATCTTCGAGGCTTTTCCCCAGTTTCTCCTCTTTAAGTTTCAGTGTCTCAGGCTTTATGTGGAGTTCCTTCATCCACATAGACTTGAGCTTTGTACAAAGAGATAATAATGGATCAATTAAAAAATTTCAAATTTTCCAGTTGTGCCAGGATCATTTGTTGAAAATCCTGTCTTTTTTTCACTGATGGTTTTAGCTCCTTTGTCAAAGATCATGTGACCATATGCGTTTGGGTTCATTTCTGGGTCTTCAGTTCTATTCTATTGATCTAAAAGTCTATCGCTGTACCAGTACCATGCAGTTTTTATCACAATTGCTCTGTACTGCAGCTTGAAGTCAGGCATGGTGATTCCAACAGAAGTTCTTTTATTCTTGAGAATAGGTTTTGTTATCCTAGGTTTCTTGTTATTCCAGAGTAATTTGCAAATTGCCCTTTCTTACTCTATGAAGAATTGAGGTGGATTTTTTTATGTGAATTTCGTTGAATCTGTAGACTGATTTTGGCAAGATAGCCACTATTACTATATTAATCCTGCCAATCCATGAGCATGGGAGATCTTTCCATTTTTTGAGATCTTCGATTTCTTTCTTCAGAGACTTGAATTTCTTATCATACAGATCTTTCACTTTCTTAGTTAGAATCACACCAGGGTCTTTTATATTATTTGTGACTATTTTGAAGGGTGTTGTTTCCCTAATTTCTTTCTCAGTCTGTTTATCCTTTGTGTAGAGAAAGGCCACTGATTTATTTGAGTTAATTTTATATCCAGCTACTGCACTGAAGCTGTTTATCAGGTATAGGTGTTCTCTGGTAGAATTTTCTGTGTCACTTCTACATACTTTCATACTATATGCAAATAGTGATATTTTGACTTCTTCCTTTCCAATTTGTATCCCCTTGATCTCCTTTTGTTGTCTAATGGCTCTGGCTAGGACTTCAAGTACTATATTGAATAAGTAAGGAGAAAGTAAGCAGCCTTGTCTAGTTCCTGATTTTAGTGGGATTGCTTCAAGCTTCTCTCCTTTTAGTTTGATGTTGGCTACTGGTTTGCTGTATATTGCTTCTAATACGTTTAGGTATTGGCCTTGAATTCCTGATCTTTCCAAGACTTTTTTCATGAACGGGTTTTGGGTTTTGTCAAATACTTTCTCAGCATCTAACGAGGTAATCATGTGGTTTTTGACTGTGAGTTTGATTATATAGTGTATTACATTGATGGATTTCTGCATATTAAACCATCCTTGCATCCCTGGGATGAAGCCTCTTTGATCATGATGGATAATCATTTTGATGCATTCTTGTATTTGATTTGTGAGAATTTTATTTTATGAGTATTTTTGTATCGATATTCATAAGGGAAATTGGTCTGAATTTCTTATCTTATTCTCTGTATAACTGCTGGTTGTATGACTCTGTAGGAGAAAGCTTTTCTGATGATGACTGAACAAGTCACTGATTTATCTATGAATATAGCATAATGCCATTAGAAGTCATTTTGTTGCCACTTTTTCTTTAGACTAATAATACTTAGCTTTAACGCTGGACCCTGAATTTCTTAGTCTTCAATATTTTATTTTATTTTATTTTTCCCCACCACATTGTCATGTATTGGTTCTATTAAGTCAAGTCAGATATTGGTTGGTTACCCCCACATGAGTCTTACAACATTTACCCTAATGTATATTGCAGGCAATACACCAGTGTAGATTTTTTTAAAATGTGGTTAGATAGGTGTTTACAATTTATTTTGGTAGTATGCATAATGCATTCCTATACCAAAGACATTAACTAGAAAATGGGACTGAAGGCTTTATGCAGGCCCAAACTTAACCTATACATTTCCAAGGAGTTGTACAAGTGTTGTCTTCAGCAATAGGGCTTTGCTGTCAGTTTGTAGAGAGCAATGTACAACATTGGCTATAATTTATGTTGCTTGGGGATTCACATTAGGGCTATTTTAGCCAACAAAGCAACTATATATAACCCAGTTCCAGTGTTGTAAGTTTCTTTTGGTGATAAGAGGTACAAATTTGGTACTCTGTCTCCCCCATTACTTGGCAATTTCATGTAGCTCACCTTTATACAAGGTTTCTGTTCTGTTTTGGTTTGGTTTGATTTGCTTTGGTTTTGGTTTTGGTTTTGGTTTTGTTTTGATTTGTTTGTTGATGTTGTTCTGTTGTTGCTTGGTTGGGTGGTTTTACTTTTGGAAGATTCTTCTGTTCTATGTTTCCATCTGACCCAGTCAGTGTCCCTTAATTTTAGTTGTCTATTGTTTCCCCTATCTCCCTCTACCCACTACAGAACATTTGATCTCCTCATTCAAAAATCCCTAAACCCAACCCATCTCTAAGTATGGGCTCTATTTGCATTCCCATGCCACAACTATCTGTCTGTCGTAGTACCTTAATTTATACCTAATATCTACGGTTCTATAGATTGTAGCTTGATTATCATTCATTTAACAGCTAACATCCACATATAAACAACTACATAATATCTCTCTTTGTCTGTCTATCTGTCTATCTTACTCTGTCTTAGTTATATCCTTTTATCTGTGAATTTAATGATTTCATGTTTTTCTTAATGCAGAATAATACTCATTTGAGTAAGTACAACATATACTGTTTATTCATTCATCTATTGAGGAATACCTGGATCATTTCACACTATGAATTTTATGAAGAAAGTAAAAATAAATATTGTTCACAAGTATCTTTGTAGTAGGTTGAAGTTTTCTTTGGGATTATGTTCAAGACTAGGATACTTGGATTTTGAGATAAATCAATTTCCATCTTTCTGAGGGAAAACCAGACTGATTCGCACTGTGGATATACAAGTTTCACTCCTGCCAGCAATGGATGAGTGTTCTTCTTTCAGCAAACCCTTGCCAACAAGAGCTGCCATTTATATTGATTTCAACCACCTGGTGAGGTGTAAAATAAAGTTTCAAAGTAGTTTTGATTTTCCTTGCCCTTATTCATGTTAAGCTTTCCTTTTAAAATTATTTAATTTATAAAAATTTAATTTTTTTTTACACTCCATATTTTATTCCCATCCCACCCTCTATCTACCCTCCTCTACCTCCAACTGTTGCACATCCCATACCTCCTCTACAATCCCCTGTCTCCACGTGGGTGTCCCCAACACCTGCCACCCCTGACCTCTAAACTCCCTGGGGCCTCCAGTCTTGAGGGTTAGGTGCATTATCTCTGAATGAACACAGAACGTGCTGTACTTATGTTGAGGACTTCATATCAGCTGGTGTATGCTGTCTGTTTGGTAGTCCAGTGTTTGAGAGATCTCTGGGGTTCAGATAAATTGAGATTGCTGGTCCTCCTACAGGGTTGCCCTCCTCCTCAGCTTCTTTCAGTTTTCCCCTAATTTATCAACAAAAGTGACCTGTTCTGTCCATTGGTTTGGTGCGAATATCTGCCTCTGACTCTTTCAGCTGTTTGTTGGGCCTTCCGGAGTACAGTAATGCTAGGTCCCATTTTGTGAGTGCTCCATAGTCTCAGTAATAGTATCAGACCTTGGTACCTCCCCTTGAGCTGTATCTCATTTTAGGCCTGTTTCTGGACCTTCTTTTCCTCAGGCTACTCTCCATTTCCATCCCTGTAATACTTTCAGACAGGAATAATTATGGGTCAAAGTTATGAATATGGGTTGCGCCCTCCCTCATTTGATGCCCTGTCTTCCTGCTGGAAGGCAGCTTTATAAGTTCTCTCTTCGCTTTGAGTCCTGAGAGTCTGTCATCTTACAGGTTACTGTTGAATTCTGAAGGGTGCCTGTATTAGTTAGGGTTATACTGCTGTGAACAGACATCATGACCAAGGCAAGTCTTATAAGAAACAACATTTAATTGGGGTTGGCTTACAGGTTCAGAGGTTCTGTCCATTATCATCAAGGTGGGAGCATGGCAGTATCCAGGCAGCCATGGTACAGGCAGAGCTGAGATTTCTACATCTTCATTCAAAGACTGCTAGTGGAACCAGGCAACTAGGGCGAGGATCTTATACCCACACCCACAGTGACACACCTATTCCAACCAGGTCACACCTATTCCAACAAGGCCATACATCCAAATGGTGCCACTCCCTTATCCAAGAATATACAAACCATCACATTCCACTTCCTGGTCCCCATAGACTTATTCAAACACATGAGTCTATGGGGGGGGGCATACTTAAACATAACATAATGCAAAATGCATTTAGTCCAACTTTCAAAGTCCTCATAGTCTATAGCAGTCTCAACAATGTTAAAAGTCCAAAGTTCAAGGTCTCTTCTGAGATTCATCCAATCACTTAACTGTAATCCTCAAAGAATGACAGGAAACCAGCTGGGCAAATTCCAAACTCTGCATCTCCATGGCTGATGTCAAAGTGGTATTCAGATCTCCACTCTTTTTTATCTTTGTTGACAGCAACAAACTGCTTTCTCCTGGGCTGGTTCCACTCCCTGTTAGCAGCTTTCCTCAGCATGTATCCCATGGCTCTGGCATCTTTAACATCTTTGAGTCTCCAAGGCAAT
>NW_018393965.1:0-6709 GCF_900095145.1 Mus pahari | reverse complement strand
ATGGGAATCTTTCGGGATAGCATTTGAAATGTAAATAAAGAAAATAATAATAATAAAAAAAAATAAAAAATAAAATCTTTGCAAGACCAAGGGCCTATCCTCCCAATAATGGCCAAGTAGGTCATCTTCTGCTACATATGCAGCTATAGACATGAGCTCTGAGGGGGTCCTGGGTAGTTTAAATTATTGTTCCTCCTATAGGGTTACAAACTTCTTCAGCTCTTTGGGTACTTTCTCTATTGCTTCCATTGGGGGCCCTGTGTTCCATCCAATAGATGACTAAGAGCATCTACTTCTGTATTTGCCAGGCAATGTCACAACCTAACAAGAGACAGTTATATCAGGGTCCTGTCAACAAAATCTTGCTGGCATATGCAATAGTGTCTGCTTTTGTTGGCTGATTTTGGTATGGATCCCCAGGTAAGGCAGTCTCTGGATGGTCCTTCCTTCTGTCTCAGCTCGAAACTTTGTCTCTGTAAACTCCTTCCATGGGTATTTTGTTCCCCATTCTAAGGATGAATGAAGTATCCATACATTAATCTTCCTTCTTGAGTTTCATGTGTTTTGCAAATTGTATTTCGGGTATTCTAAGTTTCTGGGCTAATATCCACGTATCAGTGAGTGCATATCATGTGAGTTCTTTTGTGATCGGTTTACTTCACTCAGGATGATTTCCTCCAGATCCATCCATTTGCCTAAGTATTTCATAAATTCATTGTTTTTAATAGCTGAGTAGTACTCCATTGTGCAAATGTACCACATTTTCTCTATCCATTCCTCTATTGAGGGACATCTGGGTTCTTTCCAGCTTCTGTCTATTATAAATAAGGCTGTTATGAACATAGTGGAACATGTGTCCTTATTACCCATTGGAACATCTTCCGGGTATATGCCCAGGAGAGTTATTGCTGGATCCTCCAGTAGTACTATGTCCAATTTTCTGAAGAAACACAAGACTGATTTCTAGAGTTGAAGTACCAGCTTGCAATCCCACCAGCAATGGAGGAGTGTCCCTATTTCTCCACATACTTGCCACCATCTGCTGTCACCTGAGTTTTTGATCTTAGCCATTCTGACTGCTGTGAGGTGGAATCTCAGGGATTTGTTGATTTGCATTTCCCTGATGATTAAGGATGTTGAACATTTTTTCAGGTGCTTCTTAGGCATTTGGTGTTCCTCAGTTGAGAATTCTTTCTTTAGATATGTGCCCGATTTTTTAAACGGGTTATTTGATTTTCTGAATTCCAGCTTCTTGAGTTCTTCATATATATTAGATAATATTCCCCTATCTGATTTTGATAAAGATTCTTTCCCAATCTGTTGGTGGCCTTTTTGTCTTATTTTTGTCTTATTGACAGTGTCTTTCGCCTTACACAAAGTTTACAATTTTCTAAGGTCCCATTAGTAGATTTTTGATCTTACAACACAATCCATTGCTGTTCTGGTCAGGATTTTTTCTCATGTACCTATATCTTCGAGGCTTTTCCCCATTTTCTCCTCTATAAGTTTTAGTGTCCCTGGTTTTACATGGTGTTCATTGATCCACTTAGTCTTTAGCTTTCTATAAGTAAATAAGAATACATAAATTCACATTCTTCTACATGCTAACTGCCAGTTGAGCCAGCACCAATTGTTGAAGATCCTGTCATTTTTCCACTGGATGGTTTTGGCTCCTTTGTCAAAGATCAAGTGACCATAGGTATGTGGATTCATTTCTGGGTCTTCAATTCNATTCCATTGTTCTACCTGTCTGTCACTGTACCAGTACCATGCAGTTTTTATCACAATTGCTCTGTAGTACAGCTTAAGGTCATGCATGGTGATCCTATCAGCAGTTCTTTTATTATTGAGAATAGTTTTTGCTATCCTAAGATTTTGCTAGTGGATGCCCTCTCCATTTCTTTTTGGAGGAACTCAGAGCTATGAGATTTCCTCAAAGGCCTGGTCTCATTGTGTCCTGTAAGGTTAGGTGTGTTATGGTTTCATTTTCATTAAACTCTAAAAAGTCTTTTTTGTTTGTTTGCTTTTGTTTATGTTTTTTTGAGACAGGGTTTTTCTGTATAACCCTGGCTGTCCTGGAACTCACTTTGTAGACAAGGCTGGCCTCAAACTCAGAAATCTGCCTGCCTCTGCCTCCCAAGTACTAGGATTAAAGGTGTGCTGCACCACAACCCAGCTAAAAAGTCTTTAATGTCTTTATTTTTCCTTGTCCAAGTTGTCATTGAATAGTGTTTTTCAGCTTCCATATGTATGTGAGCTTTCTTTTATTTATGTTGTTATTGAAGACCAGCCTTTTTCCATAGTGATTTGTTATGATCCATGGGATTATTTCAATATTTTTATGTATGTTGAGGTCTGTTTCGTGACTGATTATATGGTCAGTTTTGGAGAAGGTACCATGAGGTGCTGAGAAGATGGTATATCCTTTTAATTTAGGACAAAATGTTCTGTAGATATCTGTTAAATCCATTTGTTTCATAACTTCTGTTAGTTTCACTGTGCCTCTGTCTAGTTTCTGTTTCCAGGATTTTTCCATTGATGAGAGTGGGTTTTTGAAGTCTCCCACTATTATTGTTTGAGGTACAATGTGTGATTTGAGTTTTAGCAATGTTTCTTTAATGAATGTGGATGGCCTTGGTTTTGGAGCATAAATGTTCAGAATTGAGAGTTCATTTTGGTAAATTTTACCTTTGATGAGTAAGAAGTGTCCCTCATCTTTTTTGAGAACTTTAATTTGAAAGTCAATTTAATTCGATATTAAAATGGCTACTCCATCATGTTTGTTAGGACCATTTGCTTGGAAAATGGTTTTCCAGCCTTTTACTCTAAGGTGGTGTCTGTTTTTGTCCCTGATTTGGGTTTCCTGTAAGCAGTTAAATACTTGGTCCTCTTTGTGTAGTCAGCCTGATAGTCTATGTCTTTGTATTGTAGAATTGAGTCCATTGATATTAAGAGATATTAAGTTAAAGTAATTGTTGCTTCCTGTTATTTTTGTTGTTAGAGCTAGTATTCTGTTTTTATGGCTATCTTCTTTTACGTTTGTTGAAGGATTACTGTCTTGCCTTTTCTATTGCATTGGTTTCCTCCTTGTCTTGGAGTTTTCCCTTTATTATCCTTTGAAGGGTTGGATTTGTGGAAAGATATTGTGTGAATTTGGTTTTGTCATTGAATACTTTGGTTTCTCCATCTATGATAAATAAGAGTTTTACTGGGTATAGTAGCCTGGGCTGGCATTTGTGTTCTCTTATGGTCTATATAACATCTGTCCAGGATCTTCTGGCTTTCATATTCTCTGGTGAGAAGTCTGGTACAATTCTAATAGGCCTGCCTTTATATGTTACTTGATCTTTTTCCTTTACTGCTTTTAGTATTCTTTCTTTGTTTTGTGCATTTGGTATTTTAAATATCATGTGAAAAGAGGTATTTCTTTTCTGCTCCAAACTATTTGGAATTCTGTAGACTTCCTGTATGTTCATGGGTGTTTCTTTCTTTACATCGGGAAAGTTTTCTTCTGTATAATTTTGTTGAAGATATTTGCTGATCCTTTATGTTGGAAATCTTCCTTCTCCTCTATACCTATTATCCTTATCTTTGGTTTTTCTCATTGTGTCCTGGAATTCCTGAAAGTTTTGAGTTAGGATCCTTTTACATTTTGCATTTTCTTTGATTGTTTTATCCATGTTCTCTATGGAATCTTCTGCATCTGAGATTCTCTCTTCTATCTCTTCTTTTCTGTTTGTTATGCTTGCATCTATGGCCCCTGAGTTTTCATCTGTTTTCTCTTTCCAGAGTTGTCTCCCTTTGTGATTTCTTTATTGTTTCTACTTCCATTTTTAGATCCTGGATGGTTTTGTTCAATTCTTTTACCTGTTTGGATGTGTTCTTCTGTATTGATTTAAGGGAGTTATTTATGTCCTTTTATTCCTCCATCTTCATCATGAGAAGTAACTTTAGATCTATATCTTGGTTTTCTGGTTTGATGGTGTATACAGGTCTTGCTATGGTGTGAAATTGGGGCTCTAATGATGCCAGTTAACCTTGGTGTTTGTTGCTTGTTTTCTTATGCTTGCTTCCTGCCATCTAATTATCTCAAGTGCTCCCTGCCATTGATATATCTGATTGGAGCCTGTCCTTCCTGTAATCCTAGTTGAGTCAGAGCTTCTCGGAATCCAACTTTCTTTGTGATCCTGTGATTCTGGGATCCTGTGATGCTGTGATTCTGAGTGTGCCAGTGTTCTTGGCAGTCAAGCTGCCTCTGAGAACCTGAGATCCTCCTGTGACCAAACTCCTGGGATCATAGCATCCTAAGAACCTGGGCATGTTATAGCGAATGGAATTGGTACCTTCTTTGGTGATCATGTGGCTGCCCGCTGAGTTCTAAACCAAGGTAGACAGACACAAACAGGAAGGAACCTGAGCTATTTATTGGGTGGGGTTCCTGTGTCTGTGCTCCAGCTCTCCCTAGGAACCCAGGTCTGTTGAAACAGATGTTGTGTCAGATCCTGGGCATGCTAGGGTTCCTATGGAGTGGAAAGTTCTCTGGAGACCGTGGTACTGCCTGCCAAGTTAGGGCCCAAGTTGGTCAGGTGCTGATGTAGAACAGAAGAAACCCAAGCCACTAATTGGGCAGAGTTCCTGTGTCTGTCCTCCAGCAGTCCCCAGGCATAACCCTGCCCCCTGGTCTGTGGAACAGCTGTTGTGTTCCACTCACCAGTGATCTTAGGATCCTGTGTATTCTAGGGGGCCTGTGGGGTGGAGAGTCCTCTGGAGACCTTGGAACTGCCTGCTGATTTCGGGCCAAGGGTCACCTGGTGCTGGGGCAACAAAATATTTTTAAAAGATCAGGAAAAATATTGTTCCTTTACTACTCACCATAGCATAGTACTGAAAAATATACCAAATATTGTTGTTTGAAAATTAACAATTATTATAATATCTTTTGTCAAGAATTAAAATGACTGTACATACATTTATCTTATAAAAAGAATGGATGATTGGTAGCCACTTATTCCCTTTTTCAAACATATAGATTTGTGGATGTGACAATAAAAACTGAAAAACTGTTGAAAGATTTTGATTTTTGTTCAACAAACTTCAGATAACTTGCATTCCATAGAGAAGAGGACTGAGCACAAGATCCCCAATGGAGGAGTTAGAAAAAAGGACACAAGGAACTGAAGGGATATGCAGCCCCATAGGAGAACAACAATATGAACCAACCAGTACCCTCAGAGCTCCCAAGGAATAAGCCACCAACCAAAGTGTACACATGGAGGGACCCATGGCGCCAGCAACATATGTAGCAGATAATGGCCTTGTTGGTAATCCAAGAGAGGAGGGGCCCTTGGTCCTGATACTCCCATGTAGGGGAATCCTAGGACCAGGAAGTGGGAGTGGGTGGGTTGGTGATCAGGGGAAAGGGGTATGGGAAAAGGGGTAACATTTGAAAAGTAAATAAAGAAAATATCTAGGGAGACATAACAATAGATCTTGAGGAAATCTAAAGCATCATCAGAACCTACTACAAAAGCCAATACTCAACAAAACTTGAAACCTGGATGAAATGGACAAATTCCTAGACAGATACCAGGTACCGAAGTTAAATCAGGATCAGATTAATGATCTAAACAGTCCCATTTCTGCTAAAGAAATAGAAGTAGTCATCAATAGTCTCCCAACCAAAAAAAAAAAAAATAAAGCCCAGGACCAGATGAGTTTAGTGCAGAGTTCTCTCAGACTTTTAAAGAAGACCTAATTCCAACTCTCCTCAAAGTATTCCACAAAATAGAAACAGAAGGTACTCTACCCTATTCATTCTATGAAGCCACAATTACTCTGATATCTAAGCAACACAAAGATCCAACAAAGAAAGAGAACTTCAAACCAATTTCCCTTATGAATATCTATGCAAAAATTCTCAATAAAATCCTCGCAAACCTAGTCCAAGAACACATCAAAACAATCATCCATCATGACCAAGTAGGCTTCATCCCAGGGATGCAGGGATGGTTTAATATACAGAAATCCATGAATGTAATCCACTACATAAACAAACTCACAGAAAAACCACATGATCATCTCATTACATGCTGAGAAAGCATTTGACAAAATCCAACACCCCTTCATGAAAAAAGTCTTGGAAAGAGCAGGAATTCAAGGCCTCTACCTAAATATAATGAAAGCAATATACAGCAAATCAATAGCCAACATCAAAGTAAATGGAGAGAAACTCGAAGCAATCCCACTAAAATCAGGGACTAGACAAGGCTACACTTTCTCCCTACCTGTTCAATATAGTCCTTGAATTCCTAGCCAGAGCTATTCGACAACAAAAGGAGATCAAGGAGATACAAATTAGTATAGAAGAAGTCAAAATATCACTATTTGCGGATGATAAGATGTTATACATAAGTGACCCTAAAATGTCCACCAGAGAACTCCTAAACCTAATAAACAGCTTCAGTGCAGTAGCTGGATATAAAATTAACTCAAATATATCAGTAGCCTTCCTCTACACGAAGGACAGAAGGGCCAAGAAAGAAATTAGGGAAAAAACACCCTTCACAATAGTCACAAATAATATAAAATACCTTGGTGTGACTCTAACTAAGGATGTGAAAGATCTGTATGATAAGAACTTCAAGTCTCTGAAGAAAGAAATTGAAGAAGATCTCAGAAGATGGAAAGATCTCCCATGCTCATGGATTAG
>NW_018393964.1:2847-6594 GCF_900095145.1 Mus pahari | reverse complement strand
GTGGGTGGGTAGGGGAACAGAGGTGGGGGGAGGGGTATGGGAAACTTTCGGGATAGCATTTGAAATGTAAATAAAGAAAATAATAAAAAAAAATCTTGAATACATGATGAAAATTATAAGATAGTGGAGGTAACCTGGAAATGGAATTAAATTGTGCCCTTCAGGAAATGCACAAGAGATTTAACAATTAGATTAGTATAAACATCGTCTCAAACTTTATTATTTCTTTATGCCAAACACATTGTGTGTCACTAGGATGGACCTATGAGACATACTAAATGAAATAAGTCAGCTACATGTAGACAAGTACTACATGATTTTATTAATGGAATCTAAATACAAAAAAAAAAAAAAATAGAGCCTTCAGTGCAGCCTTCAGCCGTCGGAAATGACCTGAATATGTTTTCTGTTTTTATTTTAATTTTATTTTTTATTATTTAAAACAACAATTATCAAATTTAAATAGGCTTTGATTGTATTTTTCCACTCCCGAAGTTTCTCCAGATCTTCTCCTCCCTTTGTTAATCTCACAAATATGAGGAGAGAAACCATTGACCCAAATCATGGCTAAATTAAAGCAAGCTTTATTAATATATACATCGGGGCCAAATTGGTAACTGACTAACCCTAAGGTGGGGAACATGAGAGCAGCCCTGAGCCAATTTTCCATACCTCTTGTATATGGCAAAATCACAAGGTGGGAGATCTTTTCAGGCAAGTGTGGTTGTAGAAGTGAGGCAGTTAGAATTTTACAAAGCAGTTCAGTAAATCTTTCTGGAACATTTGTTACAGAACACTTCATGGTTATGGGGTGGGGCGTAGCCCAGCTCTGAGAAACAGAAACACAGTAAAGGGGCGTCCTTCATTTGGTACTGAGCCCAGGAGGCTATCAGAACAATGGTAGACTTCAAACTTAATTTGCAGGGCAACATCCTGGAATCTCCAGTGAAGCTGTAAAAACAAGGATACACACACACTATGAGACTATAATTGTCTCATTACCAGTACCATAGGGCAAGCTACCACTTTATTGATTCACTTACTTCATTGCTGTGACTGTAGCCCAAAGTATCCTGTGGGACATACAGTCACTGCTTCATGGTAGCTAATGACCATGTGCAGGCTAGTTCAACTTGACAAAAGCTAGAGTTATCTGGAAGAAGAGGACCTGAATTGAGAAAATGCCTCCATAAAATCCAGCTATAAGGCATTGTCTTAATTAGTGATTGATGGGGGAGGACTCAGCCCATTGCAAATGGTGCTATCCCTGGGGAGATGGTCCTGGGTTCTATACAAAACGGGATGAACACTATGATGAGCAAGCCAGATGGGCACCCCTTCGTAGCCACAGCATCAGCTGAGTTCCTGTCCTGACTTCCTTTGACATTGTAGAAGTGTAAGTCAAGTAAGCCCTTTGCTCCCCAAGTTGGTTTGCTCATGGTGTTTCATCACAGCCATGGTAACCCTAACTGAGGCAGGCCACGTCACTCCTGAAGGAAACAGAGCCACCACAAAACTCCACTACTCCTCTGGCTCATACATTCTCTCCACCCCTCCTTCCAAAATGGTCTCTTAATAACATTAAATGCTGAATCACAACCGCATTGCACATTCACTTGGAGGGTATGACAGCAGATTCTCGGAGTTTTCTTTCTTTTGTTCAAGGCACAAGAGATTTTAGCCTTTTTTGTAAAGTATCTCCATAGTTATGATATTGATTCACATCTGGAACACAGGAATAAACAGTGACCAGGAGCCCCAACCAAGGACACGACCTGTGACCTGAAGCCACCTTTCAGGCCAGCCCAGCACAGTTCTCACTTCTGGATCAGGGGTGCTTCTCACACCTCTACTTTGAGCCCTGTGCCCACAGTTATCTACATTACTTCACATTAGGAACTAGAAAGGCCCTCCTGAATGGGATGCTATGATAGTGCCAGGGAAGTTTAGAGAACCAATCCCCCCACCCCACCCCACCCCAAAAAAAAAAAAAAAACAGACAGGAGCCAATATGATGCAACTTACAGCAAGTTCTTTATTCTTTTTGAGCTAGCTCAGGTCCCTCAGCTCACCACTGACACACAGGACAGTTTCGGTGGAGAGAGGAGCCCCAAATGTCTATCAGGACAAGGCTTTATAGTAAGCAGCAAACAGGGAGTACATGTGCAAGCATCTAATTGAAAATCTACTATGGCCTTTAACATGATTGGCTAGTGTCGGGACTCATATCACAAACTTAATTTCTGCTCTCCTCTGTTTTGGTGGTGGTTAGCCAGGAGACAGGCTTGTAACCTGGAAGTGCAGGTTGGTTGGGGGAATAACCTAGAGAAGCTGGTCTTGTTGGGGGTGTAACCTGGAGACTGGAACTTGGTCTGGGTTTTGTTGGGGGAGCAACTTGGAAACTAATGTTAGATACCAGCCTGTTAGTTTACCTGAGTTCAAACTTAGGTCAGGTTCTCCAAAATGGAGTCTGAATTTAAAAGATTTGACCTCTCACTGTGTGAACGATAGAACCATCCCTACCACAGATGAGTCGTAGAGGTTCTCTTAACGCTTTATACAAGGCTATTGGATTTTTGAAGCAGGGGTGGTAAGCCAGTCAAGATTTTGAGTCCCATTTGTAGTTTAGTATACAAGGAATAAAACTACCAAGTACACCAATGACCTTGAACTGCCTGTGGTGTAGAGTCAGGGTGTCTCTTGTCTGTTCAGATCCCTGTGGAAACTTAGTCAGAAAACAGAATCTTTGGTAATACCTATCATTTATCCTGTGCCTGTGTTTAAAGAAAGTCTTAAAGAGGCACCACCTACTCTGAGACTAAGATGTGGGTCGAAGAGCAGGTTCACAGCTGAGAACTGGGACAGAGGACGGGATGAGAAACTGGAAACTTGTCACAGAAGCTTAGTGGGTTATATTTTTCTGGGGCCGGGGGCGAGGGGGCAGGGCGGTGACAGGGAAGCGCTTTTGTTGAAGTTCTGCTTTCTGAGTTCACATTTTTCTTCTAATCAGCTAAACCCTACTGATGGCTAGGATAACTTCTGAGGCAAGCAAAGGTAATGATTTGGAGGAAGAAGGAAAGCTGTGCTCCAGAGGCCAAGACTGCAGACTTTTCTGACAGGGTGGCACTGACAACTGAAGTCTTAGCTGTGCTTGCTTTGAGCTGAGAACTACATGAATCCTAAAGTACAAATACAAACTGGGACACCTTGCCCTGGCAGGCCCAACCCAGCACTCACAATCACCACAGGCTCTACGGTGAGGAGAATTCACCGACCTACATATACTAAGTTCACTGACCTATATATACTAAGCCGTTTCTTTACAAGGAGACATTTAATTCTCTTTACTGAGCAACAGAGGATGAGAGGGGGTTTGAACCACAAATCTCAGCTCCTCTGATACCAAAAGGATTGGAACTAATCTATCAGCTGTCGCCTCACAAATGCTGAAGCATCTCTATCCCCATGTTCAGCATCAGACACCCCTGCGGTGGGTTTCTACTGAGGTTTCATATTATGTCTCTAAACGGTTTTGAGAGTTGGAAGTACTTTTCAGTGTGTTAAGAAAAACTCTTGAAAGGCAGAACTGGTGGCCTGTGCCTTTAATCCTAGCACTTAAGGAAAAAAGGCAGGCAGATCTCTGAGTTCAAAGCTAATGGGGTCTACAGAAAGAATTTCAGGACAGCTAGGAAAACACTGTCTCAAGAAAATAAAAAGAAACAGAGAGAGAGAGGGGGAGGGAGGGAG
>NW_018393964.1:0-2686 GCF_900095145.1 Mus pahari | reverse complement strand
GAGGAGGAGGAGGAGGAGGAGGAGGAGGAGGAGGAGGAAGAGGAAGAGGAAGAGGAAGAGGAAGAGGAAAAGGAAAAGGAAGAGGAAGAAAGGAAAAAGAAAAACTGTGTTTGCATCAGCCTCCATCTTCACCTGTTAATATTATGACTCCATCAGGAAGATAACTTTCATATATTTGTTCTCAAAATGTTTTATGCCTATACTTTACTATACTTTTAATACAGCCATCATTTCTTTGACTTAGTCTGTCAACTCTCTAATAGTGTTTTGCCTTGATAGCAAAATGTTCTTTCCTACACCTGCCCCTAACATTTTCCTGTTTCAACTTACAATACCAAGCACACATGTAAGTCAATGTCCTTATTTAGAAGCCTGTCCCATTAAAGGTAGTATTAGTAATTAGGACAAAGCACAACCCTGTTGGATTTGCCAGGCTGTGAGCTAAGACATGTGAAGTAGCTGATTTTAGTCTCACTTTAGAAGGATGAGGCAGGGAGGATGGACGGATCCCATCGTATCTACTGACAAACTGTGCCTAAGGTGAAGGAGTGCCCCTGCATTTAACTTTGGCATGAGATTCAGACATGACACTTCAATCTGAATGCAAAGCCTGTTTTCTAAAATAGTTTACTATGGTGTTTCTTGGGGAGTCAGGGACAATAGTCACGCTAACACTCTTTATTTCATTTAAAAGAAGAAAAGTGACTTTTTCTGTATTTCAGAGACAGAACCCATACCCTGGTCAGAATTGTGGAATTTCAGAAACATAAAGAAGGGCCTAGGAAACTGAAAAATCCTAGAAAGATAATACAAGGGGTAAACATTTAAGTTAAATGATCATGAATTACAGATATTTGTGTAAAATCGTTTTGGTAGCTTGGTTGCTTGGTCACTTGGTTTGTGGCAAGTTCTGTTTATTTCTTTCTAGTTCTTTCTAGATAGCTTCTAACTCATAATCCTCCTGCTATAGTCTCCTTGGTCCTGGGATTACAGGTTTGCACACATTACAGGGCAATGGCAGTCATCTATTATCCAGCTCTAAGTTTGTTTGGGGAAGGGGTGGTTTTTGTTTTGTTTTCTTGGTTTTTTCTTTGCTTGTTTTTGATTTTGAGACAAAGTCGCACTATATAACAATGGCTGGGGGAAAAAATGGCTGTGTGGACTGGCCTTGACTCAAACTCATAGGGATCTCCCAGCCTCTGCCTCCTAAGTACTGAGGCTAAAGGGATTTACCATGATGCCTCTCTTAAGGATAGTCTTTTTCTCTTTCTTTCTTTCTTTCTTTCTTTCTTTCTTTCTTTCTTTCTTTCTTTCTTCCTTCCTTCCTTCCTTCCTTCCTTCCTTCCTTCCTTTTTTTTCCCTTTGTTTTTGAGATAGGGTTTTTGTGTAGAACTGAATATCTTGGAACTTGCTTTGTAGACCAGGCTAGCCTCCAACTCACAGAGATGATCCTGCCTCTGGCTGCAGAATGCTGGGAATAAAAACATGCACCACTACACCCAGTAAGCTTCAGTTTACCAGGATTGGTGTCTGAAAGGCAGTCATCTGCCTAAGCTACTGGGATGAGATTTGGTTTCACACAGCACTCATAGATCTTTCAAACAGATTTGTTAGCAAAGTGATAAATGAGTTTCCTCAAAGTCTTCATCTCCCAGCGTGCATGGCAACATTCACCCTGATGTCCACCTCAGTGAATCAGCACAAGAGGCCTGAGAATTGCATGACCAAGGGTCAGACATACTCAAATGTTTAGCATCAAGGAATTGTTCGCTAAGGAGAAAGTCAAATGTACGAAAAACCACAATCTATCCAGCACAAGCAAAGTAAACACATCAGGAGGACAGAGAGCAGCTCTCAGCTCAGGGGGAGTTCTGTAGAGCAGCTTGGAGTTCTGAAGGTAGAGGACATGCTGGTGGTGCTTGTGGAGAAGAAATACCATGTAGCCACTGGCCCTCCCATTGCTCTCTACAACAGGATCAAGTAGGATCCTGAGACTGAGGGAAGTATGTTTGTCCTTCTGGCTCTCTTGTAGAGAGTAGCTGAACTAAGCACTCTGGTGGAATGGGGAGGCTTTGAAACCTTCAAGCCCACCCCTGGTGACCAATTCCTCCAACAAGGCCAAAGAAACTAAGTTACAGTAAACTGGTTCACTCACCTCACCTGGGATGGAACAATCTCTGCAAACCTTCTGCCCTACCTTGGATGACAGATGTNCTTTAATGTCATCCTAGGAATAGTGAAATGACAGGGAAATTTTGAAGTTGAAGGTTAGCAAGCTCTAAGTACCCACAGCTTCATATTTCTGATTATATGAGGACCCNGCCACTAGCAGGATTCACAAATGGAGATAGTTCCATGAGGACCTGACCTGAAGCTAGGAAGGGGTTGAAGCATGCCTAAAACCCCAGATTTTTCTCATCCTCAGAACAGGAGTTTGGTTGCTCCCCTGCCTTGCNCTGGCACCAACAGACTCTAGCAGATAGGCTTCCCCAGGTGTGGACCTTTCTAGTGCATGTAGCAACTGATAAACTCATGCATCTCCAAGCCTATGAGGGCCAGTGCTTGTTANCTAACCTATGAAACATCCTGGGCTGAATTTTCTTTCTTTTCTATATGACCCATAAGGTTCCTTCGCCAGCCCCTGCTGATCCTGAGTATGCAAATGAAACACCCTTCATGTTCTTGC
>NW_018393963.1:0-6678 GCF_900095145.1 Mus pahari | reverse complement strand
TCTGTCCATTGGTTGGGTGCAAGTAACTGCATATGACTCTTTCATCTGCTTGTTGTGTCTTCCAGAGGGCAGTCATGATAGGTCACTTTTTGTTAGTGCTTCATAGCCTCAGTAAGAGTGTCAGGCATTTTAAACATTGTAGTTTTATTCCTGTCTTTACATTTACCTAGTTTTGTTCACACATTTGTTCTGATTAATGCACTCTTTCCTTCATTCCCCTCCTCTTTCTAACATGCTTCCATTTTTCTTCTCCACTTTCCTTTGTTTTATTCAGCATTGCTTCTTCTTAGGTTCCTACACCTACCCAATTGACTTCATTCATTTACTATTTCCACTTTGACCCACATTCAGTTTTAACTTTAAGGTTCACTGCACACTATTTTTGTACTTTCTGCTCTATTCTCATTTGAGCTGTGGTAGTTGTATTTAATTAACTTCATGTCTAGTACAGGCATGGTCTGTATTCCTATTACAGTGTTATAGTGGTTAGTTATGTCCTCTGGACAGTACTGAAGATTTAGCCTGCAAGAAGAGGCTATTTACTAACATCTCCAAATAAAACTAGAAGAAATACCAATAGCAAGTGATGTAGAAATGAGAACACAGAAGCACAATTACTATGGAAACCTAGAAATGATCATAACCCCTCAAATGTAACTGCTTAAACTAGAGACAATGAACTGACTGGAAAGCTGCACTGAGAATTCAAACTCTGCACAAAATAAGATTCAGTGGTTTTAAAGAATATTCAAAGTAGCAGGTTAGGAATGTAGCTAAGAAAATGGAGGTGCAAACTATAAACATACATGAGAATATCAGCAAGAAACTGTGGGTTTGAAAACAAAGAATAAAAATATTAGAACTAAAAAAATCAAACCAAAAGCAGTGTAGAAAGGTTCACCAGCAAACTGCATCACTTAACCTAATGAAAGTTGGGACTGGAAGAAAGATTCAAGGGATTGCTCCATTTAAACCCCAATATCATAAAAAGAAATAAATAATAAAGTGAAACTCTGAGAAGACTTAGCTCAGGTTAGATCTTGCTCACAGCATGCTCACAGCCTTCAGCAAAATTATTATGATCAAACTGGTTTCCTATCAGTGACAATAGGAAGTTCGTGATACAGAAATCAATAGATGTAATACAGCCCTTAGACACATTTAGAGGAGAGATTGTAGGATTATATGAAAAATAAACAGTGCAGAAAAGTATGCTTGCTTAAAAACATCACATTCCAATAAATGAAAAAGTTATACAGAAAAGGCCTTGAGAAAAGCTAAAGATCTGCAGCCCTGAAGAGTCTCAGAGCACACTCAACATACAGTGGTTCTCTATAACAGACCTGTAGAGCACATTATACTAAACTGTGAAAGCAGAAACCATTTAATCTAAAGTCAATGGATAAGAGAATGGGGCCTGCTCTCTAAATCCCTGCATTCTGCTTGAAGATTTTGCCTACAGCAAAATGAGGAAGTAAATAGTCTATAAACAAAAAAGGAAAAGGTTAAATAATCTATGGGTAAATGATAAGCTCATACAATTAAAAGAGTACCAACACTTGAACAAAAGCACTAAGATGTGTTTTAACACTTTCACCAAAAAAGCAGTATGCAAAGCATAAACATAAAAAACTGTCTAGTTCATATTCACCAGAAACTATGGTACTGAGAAATTAAGCAGATATGCAATCCCATGCAGTGTTTTCAAAAACTTAAAATACCTATAAAGAATCCAAACTAAGGGAGTTAAATACTTGAACAGTGAAAACTTTAAAACACTGAAGAAACTCAAAAAGCCACTAGAAGAGTGGAAGACTTTCTGCTACATAGAATAGCAAAATGACCATGCTACTGAAAGTTACGTACAGAAGCAATGCAATGCCTTGCAAAATCCCAATTATATTTAGCTCAAAGGAAAACAGTGTCTCAAAATAAGGAGCCAACAACAAAAGACTGTAAGTAGCCAAAGTCATGCTCCTGCAAAGGCAATGCTCCAGGGAGCACAGCACCTGCTCTCGGGCTACAGAGTCATAGCAACAAAAATGAATGTTATTACAAGAAACAGAGCTATGTGGACCCCCAAGATTAGAATAGATGACTCAGAAATAAAACTATACAGCCATGGCCACTTAAGTTTTTTAAATATGCCAAAAAACTTATATCAAAGAAAACTGTCTCAACAAACAGAGCTGGTAAAAGTGGCTAAAGAAACCTAGATGGACAATCATTCCAACCTCTTCCTGACTCTTCACCAAAANTATTCAAAATAGATCAAAGACCCTAATATAGGATGAGATGTACTGAAACCTCTGTAACAAAACATGAGGGAAAAGTTTAAGATATCAGCATATTAAAGCCTTTCTAAACAGGGATCCTTGGTGTTTAAACAGCTCAGAACATAACATGAACTGACAAATGGGACTGAATGAAATAAACAAGCTTCTGCAAAGCAAAGGATGTAACAACAGTGAAGCAGTGGCTATCACCATGGCAACAATATTTTCCCACTATCCATCTGACAAAATTAATATCTACACTCTATAAAGAAGCCAACATTTAATCACCAAATTAAAAAATTGCTAATGTACCTAGCAGTTCTAAAAGGAATAACATGGGCAAGAAATGGATTAAAAATGTTAAATATCATAGCCTCTAGATGAATGTTTATCAAAATAAACCTCCAGTCAGAAAGGAGAAAATCAAGAAAACAAGTAACAAAAAATGCTGAGGAGAATATACACAATGCTATGAATATGAACTAGACAATGCTGAGGAACAATTACACAATAATGTTGGGAATTTCCATTAAACAAATATAAGATGTATTCTCTTGGATGTAGCATTTAGACTTAAATATGTGTTAGTACAGATATATGTAGATANACATACAATGGTTCCCTAGTTATACTGACCTGATTATATTCTTTTGTTCCTCCACTCCTTTTGAATTTTCTACTATCCCATTGCTTCACTTAATCAGTCCTCATTTTATATATATATATATATATATATATATATATATATATATATATATATGTGTGTGTGTGTGTGTGTGTATATATACACACACATATATTTATATATATGTTATATATAATTATATATATATATATACATTATCTGTAATGCATAGTACCTATAATCTCTAAATGTCTTAATAAAACCAAGCATTGTATAAACAATGCAAAATTTTAAAGTGAGTATTTAATAATTAGACTTAAAATGTATTAATACAGATATATGTAGATATACATGCAGTGGTTCCCTAGTTATACTGACCTGATTATATTCTTTTATCCCTCCACCCCTTTTGCTTTTTCTACTATCCCATTGCTTCACTTAATCAGTCCTCATTTTTCAACTATTACATATACATATATATATACACCTATATATACACATATATGCATATATATTATCAATATATGTTATATATAATTATTGTATGTATACACTACATGTAATGTAATATATGTGTATATATATAAATCTGTAAAAAAAAACAGCATTGTGTAAACTATGCAAAATTTTAAAGTGAGNCAAATCTAAATTTGGAAAGTATGCCTCACCAGTAATCTTCAAATATGTTTAGCTTGCAATGTCCAATGAAGACTGAGGAACTGTCCTTGTAGATGAGACTATGGAGAAGTTATGACTAAATTCACTGAGGTATCGTGAATAGAATCCTGAAATACAACAATATTGATTGAATAAATGATCAAATTCAAATTAAATAAGTAGTTAACTTATTAGCCCTTCAGTAATGTTTGTTTCTGGTAATTTTTTAAATCTATACGTTATCAATACTAAGGCACTTTGGGTGAGCACTCTCTTATGTGCCTAAAATTAATTTATAAATTACAGGGTAGTAGGCCATATTCTGAGATAGACATCTGTAATAACATCACAAAGGAGACAGACNCAGGAATGTCATAAAGGCCAGTAAATAGTTACATAGCAACAGGGTCCAGTTAACATTCTAATGCATTTGAGAGCCATATACTAAATGGAATCACATTCATCTATAACAGGTATGAAACACTGGTACATAATCATGCACTTGCTCTTCAGACGGGAACACTTGGTATCAAAATAAATACTGTACAAAGATAACTGCATATCTACACAGTTCAGTCCTGACTGTTCTAAAGGATCGACACATAAAAACCATCTCACCATGTTAATGTAGGTTGACGTAGAACTCCAAATCTTTGAACCACAGCAGTGGAAATGTCACCAAGTCCTTCTCAGGAATATAAATTTTTGAAGAGGAAGTTAAAGGCTATATGGAGAACATTAAAAGGGAAGTAGGAAATGATTAGTACCATAATTGAAGTTACTGCCACCTCCAGAGAAACCGTTTCCTCAAAACAAATGCGCCACGCATGAGAGCAGATTTAAAACCATTGAACGATCCATTCGGACCACAGATTAATCCCTCTACCCTGGTTATTTAGCCCCCAAACAAGTTTAACTTATTTAAAGCGACTATTGTAGTTTACCTAAGCGGTTAAGTCCTGTGACTTCCCATGTCCTCCACTTTGGCAACCCCTCATTATCTGCGAGACTTTCCCCGTGACAGGGGGCGCTGTCATCTTAATGGTGACTGCTCCTGTAATGGCCACGGCTCTAATTTAAAGTGCAACTGGAGAATTCTCATTGGCTACTCAGGGTTATCTGACTTGTCTCTAGATCCTTCCGCTAAGCCGCACCATGGGCCACATTGCCAGCATGCTCAGAGTATGTGTCCGTCCACCTGCCAAGATATGCTTAGATTAAAAAAACAGCCCTCAAACTTAAATAAATCTATGAGTGAGGCATAACCACCACCCATCCACAGATTATACTAGGGGTCAAGTTCAGATAACGAGCCATCAGAATTAGTGGTCATGGGAAATTTTTCATATAAATTCACAGATCACTTATTGGAAAAACAGGATTCTACCTTAGCACACTATTTTCTCTTGTCAAAAAGCTTGCCAAGGTGCCTGTAGTCACAAAATTTGGAATGCTGGAGAGATGATCTCTTCTTACTTAAGACAAAACTGAGCAGTGAAGAGACAAAATATTTTCAAAAGTAAAACCACGAAGAACAACAACGGACAGTAGAAATAATCAAGGATTAAAAATACATGTTTTGATCTCTGTGCAGAGAAATCATTATAATATTTTAATTTTTTGATATTTTCTTTATTTACACTTTAAATGTTATCCCCTTCCTAGTTTCCCCTCTGAAAATTCCCTATCCCCTTCCCCCCGCTGCTCCCCACCATTATAATATTTATGTTGATATTTCAAGGAAAGAATATCTACTCAAATTAAAATATTACTATCAATGAAGATAATAACCCCTAATTATGTAATATTCAATTTTTATCCTAGAATGCTGATTTAACACTTCTCTATTTTTTTCTTTTTCACATTATCATCCAATTTACTCATATCCTACTATCTACTTTATTGCATATGTCAAAAAAAAAAAAAGAAAGAAAAAATGCTCTGAGCATTGTAGAATATTGAGTTTCAGCTCAAGAGGTTTCAGAGAGTAATAATATTAGCAACCTAGTTAGAGGTCCTTCTTGTTATATTTTGGTAATGTATATTCTGTACCATTGTATGTTGCAAGTATATAGTTTGCTTTTTATTTTGGGGGGACATAATATGAGTTTTTTTTTTTTTTTGGAATCTCAGAAGAATCTTTGTACTTTAGATGTTTAAAACAGTTTGAAGGTCATATTAGCCTCTTCTCTCATTGATGTCTGACAAGGCCATTCTCTGCTACATATGCAGCTGGAGCCATGGGTCCCTCCATGTATTTTCTTTGGTTGGTGGTTTAGTCCCTGGGAGTTCCAGGGGATACTGGTTAGTTCTTAATTGATGTTCCTCCCATGTGGCTTCAGACCCCTTCAGCTCCTTGGGTACTTTCTCTAGCTCCTTCATTGGGGACCCTGTGCTCTCTCCAATGGATGGCTGTGAGCATCCATTTCTATATTTTCCAGATTCTGGCAGGGACTCTCAGGAGACAGCTATATCAGTCTCCTGTCAGCAAACACTTGTTTACATCCAAAATAATGTGTGGTTTTGTTGGTTGTTTATGGGATGGATTCCCTAGGTGGGGCAGTCTCTGGATGGCCTTTCCTTTGGTCTCTGCTCCACACTTTGTCTCTGTATCTCCTCCCATTGGTATTTTGTTCCCCCTTCTAAAAAGGACAGAAGTATCCACACACTGGTCTTCCTTCTTCTTGAGCTTCATGTGGTCTGTGAATTTTACCATGGTTATTCTTAGCTTTTTTCCTAACAGCCATTTTTCAGTGTCTCTGAGATTTCTTAAGACCATCTTTCAAGCTTCTGACTATTATAAATAAGGCTGCTATGAACATAGTGGATCATGTGTTCTTATTACCAGTTGGAATATCTTTGAATATATGCCCAGGAGAGGTATTGCTGGATCCTCCGGTAGTACTATGTCCAATTTTCTGAGGAAACAACCGACTGATTTTCAGAGTGGTTTTACAAGTTTGAAGAATTGGGTTGGAATTTTGAGGGGGACTGCATTGAATCTGTAGATTGCTTTTGGTACGATGGCCATTTTGACTATGTTAGTCCTGCCAATCCATGAGCATGGGAGATCTTTCCATCTTCTGAGATCTTCTTCAATTTCTTTCTTTAGGGATTTGA
>NW_018393962.1:3752-5215 GCF_900095145.1 Mus pahari | reverse complement strand
TCATTAGGCTTTGTTGTGAGCTGCTCAGCTTCTTGTGTTTTCTTGTGTGTAGTTACCCTCCTTGTGTTAGAGTTTCCCTTCTACTATCCTCTGTAGGGCTGTATTTGTAGTAAAATATTATTTAAATTTGATTTTGTCATGGAATATCTTGGTTTCTCCATTTGGTGCTCGAGAATTTGACTGGGTATAGTACTTGGGGCTGACATTTGTAATCTCTTAGGATTTGCAAGACATCTTTCCAGGATCGTCTGTCTTTTAGAGTTTCTGTTGAGAAGTCAGATATAATTCTTATAGGTCTGCTTTTATATGTTATTTGACCTTTCCCCTTACAGTTTTTACTATTCTTTCTTTGTTCTATACATTTAGTGTTTTGATTATTATATGGTGGGAGAATTTTCTTTTCTGNTCCAGTCAATTTGGTGTTCTTAGGCTTCTTGTACACTTATGGTCATCTCTTTCTTTAGGTTAGGGAAGTGTTTTTCTATGATTTTCTCGAAGATATTTTCTAGCCTTTTGAACTAGGAACTTATCCCTCTTCTATTTTTATTATTCTTAGCTTTGGTCTTTTCATCGTGTCCCAAATTTCCTGGATGTTTTGGGTTAGGACCTTTTTATACTTGGCATTTTCTTTGACCGATGTGTCAATATATTTTATGCCTGAAATTCTCTCTTCTAGCTCTTGTATTCTGCTGGTGATTCTGTGTCTGAAGTTTCTGTTCTCTTTCCCAGGTTTCTCATCCCCAGTGTTGCCGTCATTTGTGATTTCATTATTGTTTCTATTTCTATTTTCAGGTCTTTGAACTGTTTTGTTCATTTTCTTCACCTATTTGATTGTATTTTCCTTTTGTACTGTATTTGTTTAAGAGATTTATTTGTTTCCTCTTAAAGGGCATCTACTTGTTTGACTCTTTTCCTGTATTCTTTAAAGTAATTATTTATATCCTCGTTAAAGGCCTCCATCATATTCATGAGATAGGACTTACNGTCAGATTTCATGTGTGTTAGTATATCCAGGNCTTGCTGTAGTAGGTGAGCTGGGTTCTGATGATGCCAANGTGCATTCACTGGCTTCTATTGGTTATGTTCTTGTGCTTAGCTTTTGCCATCTGGTTGTCTCTGGTGTCTCTGGCTTGGATGTCCCAATTTCAAGCAGGCCTCCCCAGAGGCAGGTGGAGCTGCGTGTCCTGGATTAGAGCAGACCTCCTGGAAGGCAGGCAGTGCTGTACCTCTAGTTAGAGTAGGCTTCCTCTGCCCCTGGTTAGAGCAGGCCTCCTGTGTCCCTGATTAAAGCAATCCTCCTGGAAGACAGGCCAGGCTGTGGGAGTGGGCACACCATAGGTGCAGGTAGAGGTGCCAAACTGGCTTTTTAAAACAAAAAGCAAAGACTGTAAGGCTTGAACTGAAGTTCTTGTGTTTGCACAGCTAGCATTTTATTAACTAAATCACATCCTGAGCTCCTAAAG
>NW_018393962.1:0-2841 GCF_900095145.1 Mus pahari | reverse complement strand
TGTGTTTTGGTTGCTTGCTTCTTTGAGACAGGATCTCACTATGTGGCTCTGACTGTCCTGGAACTCACTATGTCCACAAGGCTGGTCTTGAACTCACAGAGACCTTCCTCCCTCTGCCTCCTGAGTTCTGGGATTAAAGGTATGTGCCATCACACTCTGCTGTGTAATGCATTTTTATTGCATTCACTTCTTTACCCTCCTCAGTCTTGTAGATCCCCTTGTTTTCTCACATAGTCCCCTTTCACTCTCAAGCATATTTTTTTGTAACAGAGTTGGAATTATGTGCAAGGATAAGGGGTTGCTTACAGGAACATGGGAACCTTCTCAGTGGCTACACCACTGGAGAAAATGTTCCTTCATCTCCCAGGAGCCATAAACTGCCTGCAAACCTCTCAAGGAGGGCGGGGCATTGTGAGCACCTCCCCCTAGCAATGATCAACTGCCTCCTCCTGGAGAAGTGGGGCCTCTTGAGCACCTCCTATCATTTCATTGCTCTACCATTTCTAACTGTGAGACCATTACCTGGCCACATTGGATCAAAATGATCCACCCATAAACTGGGTCGGTCAGACCATTAAATGAATGTAAATATGAAGCACTTTAGAAAAGGCCCTAATGGGAATTCCCACATATCCATATTTATCACTACACTAGTCACAGTAGCAAGGAGGTAGAATCAGCCTAAACACCCTTCAATAGATGCTTGCATAATGAAAATATACTTTGAGGGGAAACCAGGAAAGGGGATAACATTTGAAATGTAAATAAATAAAATATCCAATAAAAAAGAAAATAAAGCAATTATGTCATTAAAGAAGTAAAGAAAATNTACTTTATATACACTGTGGAATTTTATTCCACTATAAGAAATGAAATTTTCAGGATACCACATGCATGGATCTGGATTGAGGTTACTGAGACACGGGAAAACAATATTGCATGTTCTCTCACATATGTGAATCCCAGCATTTAATGTACATATGTGGCTATGAGTGTGTTATGGACTGCCAAACTGGAACTAGGACTAGAAGAGGAGAGGAAGAATTATTGAGTAAGTACGAGAAGGCACTAGGACATGGGACCTGAAAACAGAAGCCATCAGGGGCAAAAAGCATCAGGGGTGGAGGGCATGGGGAAGAAGGGGTGGGAAGGGAGGAGGGATTGGGGAAAAGGGGGTGGGAGGGGAGAAGGATGAGGTGAAGAAGGGGTGCAAAGATTATTAAAAACAAATCCTGTTTCAAAAAGATCGTAATGAATCCTGATACTTTGTGTGCTTCTTATGTTTTTAATTGTAATTTCATTTATTTAGTTTTAATTGTAATTTCATTTATTTAGTTTTAATTGTAATTTCATTTATTTAGTTTGAGGGAAGGTGTGTAGNCTGGAGGATCTACTTATGGGAGTTGATTCTCTCCTTCAACCATATGGGTCTCTGGGATTGGACATAAGTCATCAGGCTTAGTGGCAAGCACCTTTACCCACTGAGCCATTTTACACACACACACACACACACACACACACACACACACACACACACACACACACACACACATACACTTACAAATGAAATTAATCATTTGAAAATGTATTGTGTCCATGTATGCAAAAAGTTTAGTGAAATTCATTGTTATGTGTAATTGGAACATGCTAATAAAATATTTTTAAAAGATTTGTCTTTATGTTTTATGTATATGTGTGTCTGTATGCCATTTGAGTGCAATGTCTTTTTTTTTTCTTTTTTTTCTTTTTTTTGTTTTTGTTTGTTTGTTTGTTTGTTTGTTTTTTTGAGTGCAATGTCTTAAGAGCCAAAGGAGGGTGTCAAATCCACCGGGCCTGTAGATACAGGACACTGTGTGCTGCCTGGCATGGGTGCTAGGAACTAAAGTCAGGGCTTCTAGAAGAGCAAGAGCTCTGCTAATTGCAGAGTCATCTCCCTAGGCGCCATTAAAAAAATCTTTTTAAAGACAGATAGTAATTAAAGTATATATCCAAAGTTATTATCTGGCCCCCATATGCTGTGCGCACATATCACATTCATGCACACACCTCTACATTCAAATAAGCACGAGGACATACATATATCAACACATAAAAGCATGTGTGTACACACAAATTTAAAGTAGTTTTATATTACAAGTTACTATTTCCATGACAATCATCATAGAGTTTAGCCATCCCATAAGTGAACCAGAGCTCTTGGCTATGGAGGTCAGAACANTNACAGCCACTCTGAAATTNTTAGAATTTGAGGACTCTTCTGTATTGTGTCAAAATTGTCCTTCTCCTCTACCCCTTTCCGGTGCTGGAACTAAGTTCCTTGTTTCTCTTCCTAAGAAAGAGTAGCTGCTAGGAATGAGGCATCGTGGGTGGCAGATAAAAGCTGATGTTCTAAGCAGGACCAGGCACCAAGGAACAGCATTGTTTGTGACTCCAAGGACATGAGGGCATCACAGATGGGCTCTCTGGGTAAGACAACACTAGAAGTCTGGAGGCTTGGGAGGTATTTAGGTGATGGTCAGCTCAGGTCTCAGCCTACCTAGGTTCTGACCAAAGCTCTGCCTGCTTAGATGAGGAACAACCGATAACTTACTGTAACAAATACTTGATAAATAGACTCAGATTCTGACCAACTTTAGAACTCAACAGTTTTCTAGGTACAGAAGGACCATAGGATGAGGAGTATATATCTCCCATCAGAAATTTGGTCCTAGAAGATGAAGACTGGGGGTCTAGAATCCTGGGTCCATGAGAGGGCGAGTTTCTAGAGCTTCACCCCAGACTAAAAGCTGATTTCTGAAACCCAAGACCCAGGGAAGTGGAGGTTGTGGACATGAGTCCCTC
>NW_018393961.1:0-2325 GCF_900095145.1 Mus pahari | reverse complement strand
TAGTAGTGCTGATGCTGCTAGTATAGATGGTGGTGGTATGTGTATGCTTCCCTTCATTTAATTTTGCTGCTGTGAGATTATTTATACCATTATTTTCAAGGGTGGAATTTATATTCTTAGATTGGAATTTTCCTTCCAGCAACTTTTGTAGAACTGGTTTTGTAGATATTGTTTAAATTGTACTTTACCATGGACTATCTTATACTCCTCATCTATTGAAAGGTTTGCTGGGGATAGTAGTATGGGCTGGCATTTGTTCTCTCAGAGATTCTGAAGCACACCTGTCTAGGTCCTACTGTATTTTACAGACTTCATTGAGAATTCAGGTACAATTCTATGATGGTTTGTAGATGCTTGGCACTGTTAGAAGTTGTGGCCCTACTGGAGTAGGTGTGTCATTGTGGGCATGGGCTTTAAGAACCTCATCCTAACTGAATGGAAGTCAGTATTCTGCTAGCAGCCTTCAGATGAAGATGTATAACTCTCAGCTAGTACTGAACCATGCCTGCCTGGATGCTGCCATGTTCCTGCCTTGATAATAATGGAATGAAGAACCTCTGAAACTCTAAGCCCAATTAAGATTTGCCTTCATCATAATGTTTGATCACAAAAATAAAACCCTAACTAAGATGAATTCTAACATGTCCGACTCATATTTACCTTCATATCTTTCCCTTGAAGCTAATAATATTTTCCTTTGTTTAATGTTTTGATTAAAATACGTTAAGAAGATCTTTTTTTTGGTCAAATCTATATGATGTTCTGTATGGTTTTCTAACCTTTATGGGCATCTCTTTTAAATTAGGAAAATTTTCTAGCATAATTTTTGTTGAAAATATTTTCTGAGCCTTGGTGTTAGGATTCTTCTCCTTCCTCTGTTCTTATTATTCTTAGGTTTAGCCCTTACCTAATGTCACAGATTTCCTGGATATTTTGTGTCAGTTATATTTTAGATTTAAATTTATGTTTATTGTTTCCATATCTTATATTATGTCTTTAATGCCTATAGGGGTTTGAATATGTTTGGGCCATGGGAAGTGTTAGTATTAGGCAGTATAGCTTTGGTGGAATAGATGTAGCCTGGATTAGCCAGTTTATCACTGCATAGGCTGGCTTATAGGTCTCTTACTGCTCAACCTATGTCCAGTGTGGAAGAGAACCTCTTCCTAGCTGTGAAAGACAGTTTTTTTTCTGACTGCCTTTGTATCAAGATGTAAAATTATTGGCTCCTTCAGTATCATGTCTTCCTGAACATTGCCATGCTTCACACCATGATGATAATGAACTGAACCTCTGACATTATAAGCCAACCCGAATTTAGTGTTTGCCTTCATAAAAGTTGCTTGGTCGTGGTGTCTTCACAACAATAAAACTCAAAGTAAGATGTTGTACCAGGGATTGGAATACTGCTGTGATAACCCTGGCCATGCTTTTGTTTGGGAGAATGTGGATTTGGGGATTTTGGACTGCGAAAGCAATGAAATGCTTCAAGTGAGGATTAATAGTTCATCCTACTATAAATAAGAAGAGATTTCTAGTGAGTGTATTGAACTCTGGATTTCTGGATCAAGAAGTATCACAGGGAGGAATTTAGTATGTTTCTTGTAGACCATTCTTGTCATCTTTCCGTGAAAACTGTCGCTGAGTTTTCCCTTTACTTGTGAGTTTACCTGAGGCTAAAGTGAAGATATTCATATTGGTTGCATTGAGGAAGGAGGTCTTAAAGTCACCTAGCATAGACTTTTACCTATTGCATATCCTTATGAAGAGCCTTTTGATCAGATGTAGCAAAGAAAAAGGAAAAGTACAAAATGTATGGTTCAGTGAATAAAAGGGCATGGAGAAGTAGAATGGAGTTAAATTTGACATTCAAGAACATTAAATGTAATTTAAGGACAAGACACCACACAACTAAGCTTATTGTTTATGCTTTCACAGTTGATCAATGGATAGTTATATCAGACTAGGTATTATTATGATATAGTTATTGTTTTCATTTGAACATACAGAGATATGATTATGTGATATCAAGGGATGGATTGTTATGGCTATTCTCAGTTGTCAACTTAACAAAATCTGACATTAGTTGTAGGGAACTAATAAGGGGGCCCTGGTGAAGAGGCAAAAGGGGAAAACCCACACCCTAACAGTGTTTTACCTATTCTCTTGTCTGCCAGGTGTTGGAGGGCTTCAATCTACCTTCCATTCATCCCTGAGTGGGCATTCAAGCCTCTGACTCACTCTTCAGGAGGTTGTCAAGAGACAGTCCTTCCTGGGATTCCCAGAGCTACTTTACTAAAGCCACTGGTGTTATGGGAGAGAGGA
>NW_018393960.1:0-2315 GCF_900095145.1 Mus pahari | reverse complement strand
TTCACAGCTACTACTGAACCATTGTTGGGATTTGGACTGCAGACTGTAAGTCATCAATAAATTCCTTTACTACATAGAGACTATCTGTAAGTTCTGTGACTCTAGAGAACCCTGACTAATACAAGTAGGTTGAAGAAAACATACAGCTGTCTCATTGGACTTTAGGCATACTTACTAGGAGGGAAACCATGCTGGGTACTAGAAACCTACCCACCTACTGAGGTCATGGATGTTGTAGGAGAACCTACTACTGTCACTTTACTAAAGGAACATAATTCCTAACTGCATTCTCAGTTCTGATTCTTATACCCACAGATAATTTTAGCAGTGAATCCAGAGGGGACAAGAAATCTTGTGCATCCATACTGGTGCCTCTGCTTCACCACACCTGCACTCTGGGAACTCTACTCTCTTCAGGACCCTCTACCAGCCTCACGTTCATTTATACAAAGGAGAATTTAATACTTATGATCTGGAAGTTGTGATCCTCCATCATCTAAATTCTGATTGCTGAGATTATGGACCTGGCTTTTGTGGTACTGGATCAAACCCAGAGTTCTGGGCAACCAATCCTTTTATGGTTGGCAATTATTCAACCAATTGAGTTGCATCTCCAGCCAATCATTTAGACTTTAAAAATTTAACATGAAAAATACTTACAATATGAATTATTTCAAACTAGAATAGAGATTCTAGTTTTTTGTTTGTTTGTTTTTGTTGTTGTTTGTTTGTTTTGACTTTTCGAGACAGGGTTTCTCTGTATAGCCCTGGCTGTCCTGGAACTCACTTTGTACTTTGCAGACCAGGCTGCAAACTCAGCAAACCGCTGAGTTTCGAACTCAGAAAACCGCCTGCCTCTGCCTCCTAAGTGCTGGGATTAAAGGCGTGCACCACCACCGCCCAGCTAGAGATTCTAAATCACTTTGATACCTAAGGTTCAGTGAACCCGGAGGAAAAAATTTTAAAATAATGTAAGAGCTGGGGGATGGAGATGAGTATCTTGAATGCTATCTTCCAGACAAGGTATGGCTGTTATCCTCACAAACTCACACAGATATCTTCAGGAGACCTGCACAGAAGCAAGACAGCAAGATCTATGAACATTCCAGCATGCAGTACTAATTGGAATCAGAGTGCTGGAAAATGAAATGAAATGAAATGAAATGAAATGAAGTGAAATAAAATAAAATAAAATAAAATAAAATAAAATAAAATAAAATAAAATAAAATATGTTACAAGTTGATTGTGTTGGGAAATGTCCTAGGGTGGGATGAGGTGGATATAATCGAGATGTTTTATAGAACTGAAAAAGATTCAGAGAAGGTATTTTCAAAAATAAAGCCATTGATTTATCTTTGATTTACTTCTTGGTTCACTTCCAAATGACCAGTTCTTTTTCTTGTTTTGTGATTATACCCATTTCCTTTTGAGTTCTTTATGATTTACTTTATGGACAACTTATTCAATTAAGTAATAAAAACTGTCCAAAGGCAAAGAATAAAAAGTTTTTACTTTTAGTTGGAAGTGCCTAATATAAAGGACAATTATACAGCCTTAAAACACAGGATAACTTATTTTATGGCTTCAAAAATCCCACGAAAATGACATATTTCTTTCCCATTGGAATCAAACAGAATAAAATGTTCTTTTCATTTTACTAAGATTGGGATTGAAATGTTATAGATTGAAATAACAGATATTTTTGAATCATTTTACACACATGCTCATTATAAATGTTATTTTAAAGATACCCCATTCAATAAAGGCAAGGGTATTTTCTTTGTCCTTTTTCTTTCTTTCTTTACATATTTTTCCCACAGCCTCATATTATCTCATTTTATTCCCACTGTATAATCACTGTGTAACTCACCCTTCTGCCCCAGTCTTTGAAATGTTGGGATTATTGACACCAGCCTGGCTACACAGTTTTTTTTAGTTTTTCTAAGACTTACTTACTTACTTACTTACTTACTTATTTATTTATTTTTTAACTTATTTGATTAGATATTTTCTTCATTTGCATTTCAAATGCTATCCCCAATGTCCCCTATACCCTCCCCGCACCCTGCTCCCCTTCCCACCCACTCCCTCTTATTGGCCCTGGCATTCCCCTGTGTGGGGCATATAAAGTTTGCAAGACCAAAGGGCATCTCTTACCAACGATGGCTGACTAGGCCTTCTTCTGCTATATATGCAGCTAGAGACACGAGTTCTGAGATACTGATTAATTCATATTGTTGTTTCACCTATAGGGTTGCAGATCCCTTCAATTCTTTGGGTAATTTCTCTAGCTCCTCCATTGGGGTCTCTGTGT
>NW_018393959.1:0-2323 GCF_900095145.1 Mus pahari | reverse complement strand
AACTCAGAAATCCGCCTGCCTCTGCCTCCCAAGTGCTGGGATTAAAGGTGTGCACTACCATGAATGATTCCTTTCCATTTTCCCCCACCCCATAATGGATATGAAATGTGAGGGAAAAAAAATATCACCTATTCAAACTATAAAGCTGTTGGGAGACATTTTTCATTGTTCTTTCTGGAGAAAAAAAGTCTACCATAGCTATACTTTTGACTTTGAATAAAGTGTGTTTATTAAACATGGAGCAAGCACAAGAAAAAGAAGAAACAGCAGTTAACAGTTTGGATCAGGACACCCTGAGAATTCCCTTTATGTCAGTCATATGGAGGGGGCTGGGCAGAGCAGAGAGAGTTCCCTTCAGGAAAGACTTTCAAGTTAAAAAAAAAAAAAAAAGTGAATGGCAGATAGGCAGCAAAATATCATCAAATTAGGTATTTATAACATCTAGCAAAAGTGACTTGGGGTTGAAAGACCCTGTTGAAAGAGTTAAGGTAAAGTTCCTGACTGAGGATTTCTGAGCAGAGCAGAATTCAGAATTCGTCCCCCCCACCCCCACCCCATCTGAGCTTCCCACATCTTGTTCTCACAGCAGATACACCCTTTAGGCATCCTGTTTTTAAGGTTGCAGTGTTTTTTGAATACCCTCAGCTGTTGTTTGTTCTCCTTCTGCTTTACCACAGGGTCAGGGACCCAGCCTGCTTCTGGACAAGGGATGCCAAGACATTCGAGATACACATGTTTAGGTCGGAGATAGCAGGTTCTGCCTCTTTTTCCTTGGAGTAAGATCTCAACAAGTGTAAATATCACATGACCATTTAACCAATGTATTTTAAACCATAATGATTTCAGTACAAATTATAATATCCCAATTGATAAAAACATCTGTCTAAACTTAAGTCTTTCTCATTACCTGAATGTCACTATGGATTAAAGGTTACTATCGCATACTCTTAACACCAGTCTGTTGAGTTTGTGTCTTACTCTTGGGATCACTGGCAGCACTCCCTTGGGAACTTATTTGACTGGGTTTTACTCCTTTAACCTGAAATTCTAAGATGTGAATAATAACATAATTTTTAAAATTAAGAGAGAGAGAGAGAGAGAGAGAGAGAGAGAGAGAGAGAGAGAGAGAGAGAGAGAGAGAAACTTATTTTAAACATGAATATATTGTTCTGAGGTAAACATTTAAAAGTGGAAGTTTGGAAAATGTTTCCATGTTTAAAGTGATCTTGTCCAACCCATGCTATATAATTTACTAAAATCTTTGCACCAAATGTCTGTAACTCATCTTAGGACAATGTTTAAAATAAAGAGCTTTGTCTATGGAGTGTGAGTCCATTTACTAAGATAGAATTATAATATATTTTCTTCTAAGGAGATTGTAAGAATAACTGCTGGATATCAAGGAAGAAGAAAATTTACCAGGCAGACTTACACATCATTTTATTATCACACACACACACACACACACACACACACACACACACACACACACCATGACAACCAAAACAGGTCTTATGAGATCTGTCTGCCATGGCAAGATACAGATCTAGCTCCAATAACCTTGAAATGCTGGTATAAAATAATTAAGCTTGGAACCTGACTCTTTGGGTTCCCAGTGTTACAGATTACATGGGGCCCAAATGATAATGGCTTGGCTTAACAGCTTTGTTGACTTTATGACAATGCACATTTCTATTTGTTAATTGTTCATTAGAAACCCCACTTTGAGCTCTGAATTCCAACTTTAAATTCTGGGTCAGGGATGTGTATAGCAAGCAGTCCCTTCAATGCTGGGCACAGGCAGCAAGAAGCAGCTCCCATTCAACCATGTGATCACCACAACAAACAGTTACTCCTCAGCGGTGGAAAACTGTTGCATAACTATGGTGTCTGGCAGATGAGGTGTTTGAAAACATTCTCAATTTATTATATTTTCTGGGCTTCTTGAGATGCAACCCTCTTCTAGCCTGAGGGATATCTGTATAAAAACATAAAAAAAATTATATTCAAACTCACTGCTCTCACTCAAAACTGGGAGAACAAAATGTTTTGAGTTACAAACATATTTCGAAGTATTATTCATTCAGTGTTGCTCATATGTGTTTAGAGCTGGGTTTGATGGAGATGGTTAGTCTATCAGAGGGACTTGTCTGTGGTGAGGCCACTTTTATCTCTCTCAGCAAGCATGTATTACTACTCTTCATTTAAAGGGACACATCTACAACACAACACAGGGGTAATTAGACTATTAAAAGAAGCAGGAACCAGGACAGGATGTTTGTAGTGAAATAGAGTTTCTTAACTGCAATCCTTTTTTTTTTTT
>NW_018393958.1:0-2304 GCF_900095145.1 Mus pahari | reverse complement strand
AGGGATGGTGCTATCCACCCATCTCAAAAATTTAAGCCAGAATTGTTCCCGTCTAAAGGACAAAAAATGAAGCAGACTAAACAAAATGTCATCCAGAGACCACCCCCACCTTGGGATCCATCCCATGCACAGACACCAAAGACATTACTGCTGATGCCAAGATGTACATGCAAACAGGAGCCTGATGGCTGTCCTTTGAGAAACACCTAAGACAGATGCAGATACTCACAGACAAATGTAAGACTGAGCAGGTGGACCCCAATGGAAGACTGGAAGGACTGAAGGAGCTAAAAGGAATTGAAACCTCATAGGAAGAGCAGTACCACTCAGAGCTTCCAATGCCTAAACTAAATATCTGTCTCCTGAGAGTCTCTGCCAGAGCCTGACAAGTACAAAGGTGAATGCTTGCAGCCAACCTTTGGACTGAGCATGGATTCCCTGATGGAGGAGTGGAGAAGGGACTAAAGGAGTCGAAGGGGTTTGTAACTCCATAGGAGGAAAAACAATATGAAACAAACAGTACCCTCAGAGCTTCCAGAGACTAAACCACCAACCAAAGAGTACACATAGAGGGACCCATGGCTCCAGATACATGTGTAGCAGAGGATACCCTTGTTGGGCATCAATGGGAGGAAAAGGCCTTGGTCCTGGGAAGGCTCAATACCCCAGTGTAGGGGAATGCCAGGGTGGGATGGAAGGATTGGGTGGGTCAGTGGGTGGGCACCCTAATGGAGGCAGGGGGAGGAGAAAAGGAATAGGTGGTTTCCAGGGTGGGGGGAAACTGGGAAATGGAATAACATTTGAAATGTAAATAAAGAAAATATATAATAAAAGAAAAAATTAGAGCCAGGAAAAAACAAAAGCATATATGGGTCAGTCTATCATGGCTCTACTACATATGTAGCAGAGAATTGCCTTCTCTGTCCTCAGTTGGATGGGGTGCACCTGGTCCTGTGGAGGTTTGATGCCCCAGAGCAAGGGGATTCAAGAGGTATGAGGTGGGAGTGGGTTGGTGGGTAGGTGTATGAGGGAGAACACTTAGAGGCAAAGAGGAGGTGGAATGGAGTGGGGTGAGTTGTGGTGCTGATATGTGGAAGAGGACAACATTTGTAATGTAAAAAATCATTATTCATGTTAACAATGGGTACAGTAACTTAACNGTACTCAGTTATAAATAACTGGATCTTTCTGCTGACAACTTAGGTTGTATGAATTATGCTTAAAAGCTTTAAATCTGATATTTCTTGTGCCTGGCACACTATGTTAGAATGTGTTCTTCAATTATATCCTGCAACTTCTCAAACTGTACTAAATTGATAGTTCTTGAAGTCTAACTCCATGCTAACTGATCTTCATTTTTAAATAAAATGTAGTTTTAATTTTTGATAAGTTGCTGAATTTTAAATAGAGTTTTTTGGGGACACCAAATATTTTGGATCATGAAGAGAATATATATTGTTCTTTAGTAATTTGGTCTTTATATTTGTACGAAATGACATAATACATGTGAATGTTAATCACTGCTTGACTATGTTAATAAANTTGTTGAACTATAAAAGAATAATAGTTTACTGGGAAACAAAGATAAGCTATGATCTCAGGATGAAGACGTGNGTGTGTAGTCAGAGACCTCCAGAGAGCATCAGTCCCTAAGAAACAACTCAAGCTCCACAGAGAAGCCTACTTTGGCAAAAACTATGACACTGAAGCACTCAAGCACAGAAGAAAGCAGAACTCTGGGACTCAGGGAGGAGCAACAAAATATGAACAGAGATCTATCTTTGACAGCTACAGCAGCAGGATTTAGAGGGAAGGAGTAGAGAAAGCCAGGAGGTGGGTGGGGCTCCTGGGGTGGAGGCTAGGGAGAGGCTGTGGACCACTCCCTCCTGCCTGTAGCCCTTTGTGATGAGGAGGCCTCAATTGTGTGATGTGGCCTGAGCCCTCCTGACAAGTCACATCTGTACTCCAGGACTCAGTGGCCTGAGAGCCTCCCTTCGATTCAGAAGATGGAGATTTTTTTCCTTCTGATGAATAGCGTTATTGACTTTTGGAAGATGCCCTGCTCCATGTCTATGCTATTGGACATAGGCTTTGGCATTATGCTCGGAGTGGGGCTCTTTTACCTACTAATCCCATTCCTGAAGCTATATCCAGAGTCACCACCACCTGGGAGAGAGAAGAACATCCCCAAGGTGAGGAAAGCACTGACTGGCATACAATGGAGAGGAAGACCTTTGGACATGGCTGTTATTTCACATTCCCTAGAAAACATGTTTAGTTGTAAATTGTATTTAAAAAAAAAAA
>NW_018393957.1:0-2999 GCF_900095145.1 Mus pahari | reverse complement strand
TTATATTTGAAGAAGACTATTTCTACTCTGGGAATTTGTTAATTGCCCCTAGTTCTTTGGATAGGCTTGAGGCTTAGCAGTCTTTCCTTAACCTACTTTGAGNAGTCTATTGGTGTCATCCTTGTTCACCTCATGTTCATTGAGTGACGTTGGTGATACATTATTGATATAGTTTTGGACATTATTAGGAGGCACATTCCTCCAGCAAACATCCTAGCCCTCTGACTTCTACAAAGTTTTTTTCTACTCTTATGTAGTGTTGACTGAGCCCTATGTGACAAAGTATTTTATAGCTACATCTATTGAATTACCCATTCAATTAACTATTTGCCTTGTTAAAAATTATCTTCATTACAATAGTCTATGATTACTGTTTGACCTTTGATGTCTTCCTCCTAGTTTGCACAATAATCATAACCCTTACTGTATTTTCTGCTCATTCTGGTCACTCTTTNCATTAGCATTTGGTATGCATTGCTTCACAGCCTAAACCTTCTGGTATTCAACTTCACTGCCTTGAAATGTTACACAATTAATTTNATTATACATTTATTATGTTAGTTTTATTCTGACTTAAAATTTAATTATGTCTTTTGAAAGAGATTTCTTTAACTGGATATTATTGTATAATGCAAAATAAGCCATAGTCATCATAAAAAACAGCCTGTGTTTTCTGTCATATGTAGAGTATAAAGAAAATAAAAGAAAGAAAAATAGAGAAGTACAAGTGATGGTATTCATTTTTGTTATGTCTCATTATCAAAAATGCATGGACATAATAACCTATAGGAGGAAGGGTTTCTTTTGGTTCAAGTTTCAGGAGCTTTCCATATATCATGTGTGTCACTGAAACATATTTACAAAAGACTGAGTTTCTCAGTCTATTATACTAAAAGTATCTAGTAACAGTTCTTCCTATACCTATGAAACATAAGCAGCAGGAATATAATCGGGAGCTGGATAAACTTTATAAGAGCTATAATCTGTGAATGACTACAAGAAATGGTGTGTTTGTTCATTTGTTTGTTTTGTTTTGTTTTGTTTTTTTCTATACTGAAGGGTGGTTGCACATATGAATACACAGTAGTTGCAACAGCATAAACAAAACCTGCACAGAAATGGCGGACAATCTCAATAGGCAGACGGTATGTAGACCCAAAGTGGCATTCCTGTAAAAGTAGCTCCTGTTAAATAGAAGTTACTAAAAAGAGGGGAGTCACTTTACCCCAAGATAGCCCCTGATGTGTTGAACATACATGGGCAGCAAAACTCTACTTTAAAAAGATTGGTCAGAGTTGAGTAGGTAGAGAGAAAGGATGAATGTTGTGGAGATGGACAGAGGTCATGAATGTTATATAAAGGTATTCTATGAATTTTTCAAGGAACTAAAACTGAATGAGAAAAGATATGAATGGAATGAATAAATTTTCTCCCATATATACTTTCCAATCTCAAGTGATCAGCCCTGAACAAATATATATATATATATATATATATATATATATATATATATATGCAATGCTAAATGAACTTAGTTGATTATATATACATTTGTATACATACATATTTATACACATATATGTACAGACATATGACAGTATAGTATATATGTATGCATCTATACAATGTACATATGTACACATATGTANCAACAGTAAAGAAGAGATCATGAATTTTGGAAGAATGGAAGGCCAAGAAGAGTTGGAGTTAGGAAGGAGGGTCAATAATGATTTAGATCTAGTGTTCATACAAGCAATAATCTAAATAAATTATAAAACTTTAATGAACTATTGAACTCAAGAGATTTTCCAATGGTTAAGGATACATCCTTTACTACATATGTAGCATAGGATGGCCTTTTCTGGTATCAATGGGAGAGGAGGCCCTTGATTATGTGAAGGCTTGATGGCCCAGCTTAGGGAAATGCTAAGAGTAGTAAGACAGGATTGGTGGGTGTGTAGAGGTCTACCCTTACAGAAGCAAGGTGGATGGAGGATTGGATAGGTGTTTATGGAGTGGAAACAGGGAAGGAGATAACATTTGAAATGTAAATCTAATAAAATAACCAATTTTTAAAAAGGGTATATCCTTTTTTCTTCCANACTACCTATGTTCAGTTCCTACCCCTTATGTGACAGAATACAGCCATTTGTAACTCCAGGCTTGGCATTCTAATCTGGCTCCTGGTGACATTAGCAACCAAGTTAGTGTACAACATACATGCAGTCAAAACGCCTGAACAAATGAAATAACTTTTAAAAGTTAATGAACTATTGACATAACTTAATGAAAGGATCTTAAAACAATGACCATAACTTCAAGACAACCAGCACGTTTTCTGCCCGAGGAGGGGTGTCCGCCTGGGAGGAGTTTCAAGGCCTGAGTAGGCAGGAGAGCCATCTTTGCTCCAGTGCACTGCCAGGGAAAGGGCGGACTGGAGAAACATCACAGCTTCTGGGAAAGAACCTATTTCTGGTTCCAGTAGTCCAGCACCTTTCCTGCCTGAGGAGGGGTGTCTGCCTGGGAGCAGTCTCAAGGCTGGAAACATCATGTGGCACCTTCCCCGCCTGAGGAGGGGTTTCTGTCTTTGAAAAGTCTCAAGGTCTGAACCTGTAGGAGGGCCATCTTTGCTCCAGTGCACTCCCAAGTAGGGGGCGGCCTGTAGAAGGGACACAACTTCTGGGAAGGATCCCATTTCTGTCTCCAATCACCCAGCACCTTTCCCACACAAGGAGGGGTGTCTGCCCGGGAGGAGTCTCAAGGCCTGAGCCAGAAGGAGAGCCATCTTTGCTCCGGTTTGCTTAGGCTCCAGTCTGCACTAGCAAGAGTGTGGACCACAGAAGCTACACAGCTTCGGGACAGACAGAAGCAACCTAAATTTTGGGACAGACCTTGTTTCAGGCTCCAGAAATTTGGGCACCTTCCTCACCAGAGGAAAGGTGGCCACCTGTGAGGTCTCTGTCTGCCAGAGCAGGTGAGAGAGTCATATTGTGTCCAGG
>NW_018393956.1:61194-69617 GCF_900095145.1 Mus pahari | reverse complement strand
ATGGTCAGGTTGTCACAGGAATGTCCCACTCCTGGTACCAATTTGTCTTAGGGGTTCTATTCCTGCACAAACATCATGACCAAGAAGCAGTTGGGAAGGAANGGGTTTATTCAGCTTACATTTCTACATTGCTGTTCATCACTGAAGAAGTCAGGACTAGAACTCAAGCAGGTCAGGGAGCCATGGAGGGATGTCCTTTACTGGCTTGCTTCCACTGGCTTGCTCAGCCTGCTCTCTTATAGAACCCTAGACTACCAGCCCAGAGATGGACCTCCCCTCATGGAGGCATTTCCCCAACTGAAGCTCCTTTCTCTGTGATAACTCCAGCTGTGTCAAGTTGACACAAAACTAGCCAGTACAACTGGATATACTGGTTTATATGTATTTTACTTAAACATTGGTATTAATTTAAGATTTAACCTCTAGCCGGGCGTGGTGGCACATGCCTTTAATCCCAGCACTCGGGAGGCAGAGGCAGGTGGATTTCTGAGTTTGAGGGCAGCCTGGTCTACAAAGTGAGTTCCAGGATAGCCAGGGCTACACAGAGAAACCATGTCTTGAAAAACCAAAAAAAAAAAAAAAAAAAAAAAATTAAAAAAAATTAACCTCTATCTATTCTGTCAATTTTATTTTTCTTTTGTTCATTTATTTTTCAGAATATATATTTTAGAATATATATATTCTAAAGTAATTGATTACTGTCACTCTTTTGAGTGCTTATAGCTTGAGAATCATTAGACTACACACACACACACACACACACACACACACACATTTCCCTTCTCATGTAGCACAGGCTGCCCTGGAACTTGCTATGTAGCCAAGGGTGACTTTGAATTTCTGATCTTCCTGATTCAATCTCATGGGTGCTGGGATTATAAGCATGTACCACCATGCCACCCTTATGTTGCTAATGATGGAACCCTGGGCTTTGTTTATGATAGGCAAGTATTCTATCTATTGTGCTATATCTTCAACAATAGTAGATGTTTTAAGACAGTTAATATAATGGTTAAGAAAACCTATGGTTTCAGTTCATTGTGAATGTGAATCATAAGTATAGTGTAGGAGAACTATGAGACACATGGTTATGATTAAGAGATCAAGGCTGCTCATTAGCATCTTAATACATATTAATTCCATTGCTTCTTTAAGTGAAATTGAAAAAAGCTTTTCTTCATACATCAGTGATTTAAAAATATTGGTCACGTGGCCAAAGTAGCCTCAAAAATCACTCCTCTTTGGGGGACCCTATACTTTGGTGCAGCTCACTTTTCTTCTGTGTGCTTCAGTTTCCTTGTTTTCATATGGTTGCTGTTTGTAAGGATTATATTGGATGGATGTCTTGAAGTTATCTTAAACTGGATTAGTCTAAAATAAAAGTATTCATTATATCTTAAACCTTACTCTGTTGCCATTGGAATTCACTTAGTAAATGGCACATACATGGGTAGTTATCTGTGAAATATTTTGTCTTCAGGTTTTTTTTTATATGTAAAATCTCTCTCCCTTCAGTCCAGTCTATCATATTTTACTCATTCTACTTTTCAATGTTTTTGAAATTTTTTGCATGGACCCAAATGGCCAGTACCTTTGTTGAAACCACTGCCATTTATCTCCTGAAATACTCCAACCGCCACTTAATTTGCATTTCTCAAAACCCTTTTCCATATTAGAATCCTAGTGATAGTTTAGAAACTTGAATATATTCATATCATTTCCTTTATTAGACTCTTTCAGATTTTATTCAAGGACAGACCCCTTATGTTTCATTTCATGTCATGCTTGCCTATATCTTTGGGATACTAGTACAGTTTCACTTGGATGTTGTACAGGGTTGTTTTCTTTCTCAATATATAATGCCTTTCCTCTTCACCAGGCTCCAGTCTTTATAGCCTGTCTGGCCTATGTTTTATCCTTTATACTTTGGATTAACTAGCTATTAATTAACTATTAATTTTTCCCCTTTAGACAGAGTTTGATGTGGCCCAGGCTGGTCTCAAACTTATTATACAGTGAAGTTGGCCTTGAATTCCTGATCCTCCTGCCTCAGCCTCCCAAGTACTAGGATAATAGCCTGCACTATAATGTGTGGCAAATAGTAACAACTGATTCCCTAATGAAGTAAATTTCTCTAATATATTCATATAAGATCTGGCACTTTTCCATTTATACTATTTAAAAATTACAAAATTTCAGATAAAACAACAATAAAAATATGAGTCAGACACTAAATTTATGTTAGTAACCATATTTCAGCTCTATATAGAAGTCAGCTAATATTCATTTGGATATCCTATTGGATTACTGCTTTTTACATATGTACTGCAGGTAATTCTTCGTATAGCATAATGACCTTATTAATATACACTATATCATATCTATTCTCTGTTCAATTCTTCCAATGACTTCTCTATTTTAATGAAGTTAGCATTAGATGATGGCCTCAGAATAAAAGCCAGAAACACTTAAAAAGGCCCTCAGTGATTTGATAACACATATCCTACACCTGCCTTTATGATCTTTTTGATCTTGCAATTCCAGGAACAATTTTCTTTCTCTTTGTTCTTCATACCACAAATATTCCTTCTTTGAGGTTTTTCCTCATGACCTTTTGTTGTTCTCTGTTGTGGATAGCCCTGGGACTAATTATATTTGATGTTAATTCTGTTCTGTGAGGGATTAAGAACAAGGAATGAGTCAGCATTCAGGTGATTTCCTGTAAACCTGCTTCCCACTTAATTTGTAAAATAAAGGAGAGCTAATGATTGGGCAGATAAAGGGAAGGTGGGGTGGAAGGTGGGAGAGAGAGAAGGAGAAAATGGAAGAGGGAGAAAAGCAGAGCAGAAGCACATGACCTGGAGAAAATGCCAGTTATAATGGGTCTCATAGATGTGGAAGATGGTAGTGTAGTGGTAGATCTGCCCAATCTAGGCGCACAGCATGTATTCATATTAATTGAGTAGTGTTTTCGTGCTGGGGCATATTTGGGTTGGAGATTTACCACAACAGTTCTCTGTCTCATATTCGTTGTCTTTAACTTACAAGCATCCCATTCAGTCTTTCCTATATAAAATTTCAATTATGTCATGCACTAAACTAATATATAAAACAAAACTTTCACATGGAAAACCTAATAAATTATCATTATAATGACTTATTTTGAAGAGAAATGAAATTTAAGGCCTAGGATTCATGTAACTTATGTCCAGAGAGTTGTTTTGTGAGCTTAGAAGCCTGAGGCTGGGAATTTAAGGTTCAAATAATGTAAGACATAGAGGGTTCCTTTGATGTAAACTTAAGGTTAAAAATTGCCCAGGCTAGAATCAATTAGCCACAAAGATAAGATAAGGAATGCAGGAATTGGTCTGAGCTATCTTGGCTGACTCAACAGACATCTTGCAAAGCGGCGCCTTCCCCCCTGCTCGTTAAGACACAGTTTGAAGTTATACATTAGCCAGATGTACTGTGTCAACCCTAATAGCCCTGGCCCCTGAAATTTCCTGCCGCCCTAAGCCAACCCGTACTATACTGCTGACTTGTAACTGCCTTGCTGACGTTCAAATGAGCCAATCATGTGTAACTGCACCTCGCCAATTCTCCCCAACCCCCCGACCCGTACCCCATAAAAACCCCTAGCTTTCGAGTCTCGGGGTTGGTGCCTCTGCCTTCTGCGTGAGGTACGCACCAGCCTGGAGCTCCGTCATTAAACTGCCTCGTGCTTTTGCAACAAGAAGGCCTCTCGTGTTTCCTGAGGAACCCTGACTCCCATGAATTTAGGGGGGGTCCCCAAAAATGGGGTCCTACAATTTCAAACCTCATCTCCCATTATTGGACAGATCTCCATAAACAAATTACATCCTAAGCCTGTGAGATGTTTCAGTGGCTATAGGTACTTGCTATCAAGCTGATAACCTGAGTTCAATCCCCAGATACTACATGGCAGGAGAGTACTTACTCCCTGAAAATTGTCTTCTCACCTCCGCACATGTATATGTGCTCTCCCCAAATAAATGAAAGTATAATTTAAAAGAAGCATATCATTTCACATTTCCTGATGTCTCTTTCCTTATCACGTATCACTAACATTACAAATGGTTTTTCTTGGTTATTTTCTGTCTCAAATGCAATGAAACTATGGAAAGGCGTAGTTTTTTTATTCTTTCATTTTTCTCACTGTCATGCCTTCAGCACTTAGTACAGTGTTTTTCATGTAACAAGTAATCGATCATATTTATTTAATAAACAAATACCTCTGTATTTATTTGAACTAACCTATAATTTGAAGTCTTGTTTTTACAAATGAAGTCATTTGTAATAGGTACACACATAAATGATATTACTGTATTTACACATATTTATGTTTTTGTTCTTTCTCTTATTTTCAGGTTATTTTATCCACATGATTTATTACAACTACCATTATTTTCACAAGTTTGCAAATTTGATGGAGACGAAAAACAAGGTGAAACACAGCAAACAACTCGCTTGTAGGAAGTAAGTACTTTTTCGAGACATAGTCTTACTGTATAAGACTTTGTCTATGGCTGGCTAGGAATTTAGAGATCCACCTGTCTGCCTCCCTCTGTAGAACAAGCAATTTAAGTGTATCCCCACTAGCTTACAAATAAATGAGACTCAAACTATGGTTATTTTATTTGGCTTTGACAATTTCTGGGGGGTAACCTCAAATCTACAGTTCTAACTGCTGGCCTGGCTAGCTCCCCAGTGGTGTACCTCAGATGCTATTTATCCTGATCATATGCCCATGGCCCATCTCCTCTCATGGTGGTTTCCTCTCTCTCTTTCTTCTCCTTCTCCCCCTTGTCTCTCCTCCTCCATCCAGGTCACTCCCAAATCCATCTATCATTAATCCTCCAGTAATTGGCTGCAGCCAATTTTATTTAACCAATAGTTTAAATCAAGGAACCAGGTTTGCACAACAAAAGCTTGTAAACTTGAGAAGTCACTTGGAGGCCTAGATCTTCCTATAGAATTTAGCATTATAATACATAGCAACAAACTAAACCACAACAGCTTTCCTCTAAGAACTGAGATTAGTGTGCCACAATGCCCAGCTGTAGGCATTTAATTTTTACAACAAACGTTTTAATGAATTTTAAAAATATGTATGTGAAATAATGTAACATTTGTGCTTGTTTCATGTTACAGATTATAGCTTTGGAGAAAGTTCCATTAATGAGTAAGTTTTTGTTATTAAAAAACATACCCATTGAACACTAACAACTAGAAAATAATTTTCAAGTTAGGTACAAATTGTTTTTGAAAGTTGTAACATGTAGAGTTATTAATTAGAGTAAAGAAATAATTTGTTATATACTATCTCAACTTTTGTAAGTAAAATTATTTGTAGTTCATGAATTTCTTCCTAACCTCTTACAATTCTTTCTAGTTCAGCTAAATGATCTCATTTCCTAGCTGTCTTAAATATTGACATTCTTCATTGTTCTTTGTGTCCTTAATTCTTTTATTTGTAGCATAAAGTATATTAAATTAATGATGCTTATTTTCAAGCAAAGGTATTAGTAGTTGGAACCCCTGAAGATCATAAGACAAGCAATGTCACTTCAAAGAATAAACAAAATTTTAGTCAAAATCGCTTGGTAAACCCTTGCAATGGGCAAAGAGACACCTTGTTGTTGGTGTTGTTCTTATATCAGTCATGGGCAGAGCAGATGGCAGTCCTTTGTTCATCCTAGCTTGATGCCTGGCTTGGTGGCCAAAGTTCTCTTATGCTTAGGACGCATCAAAATTAAACCAAATCCAGGAGGCACCGTGTGGAAGAAAGAAGACAGAGACTTGCTCTTCAGCGCATGGCACAGGCAGGCCATAGATACCCACTTTCTGCCATGCCATGCAGCATGAATGGAGGATGTCATCCAGAGTCTCCCCAACCACATGCCCAGCCTGCAGTGGGAGCCACTAAAATGTATAAGTATGTGGTGATCAGCTGGGAGAGAAAGAGAAGTAGATCGAGCAGCTTGAGCATTGTGAAGAGAGATGGAACTGGAGGGTGGAGAGGAGTAGCCTGTTGTGAGTGGCCAGACCTGTCACCTGGGGTCGTGGTAAAGTCCCATCCCAAGCTGCTGGTGAGGGCCATGTCTGGGTCCGTGGCTATGCAATGGCAGGGGTCAGTGTCTGTGGCTCATATTACTACTAGAGAACAGAGGGACTCCCTGGTTAGGGCAGCTGCTGGTGACCACATGGATGTCCAGGAGCTGTGCATAGCTGGCCATGTCCCTCACTGGACGTAGTGCTCTGGAGACCTGGCCTCATATTTCATCACTGTCAGCACTTGGGAGAGTGGGCCCTGTGTCTCCCCAAGGTGGTCCAATGGAACTGGCGATTGTGGTGGGAGTATAGGTGAGCTGGCTCTGAGGGCCTGAGTGTGGGAGAGCTAACCCCGCCACTTGTCTGCTGTGGAGTGGCATGGGCACAGAGGCAATGCCCCTCTCCCTGGACACCTCCTGTTTTGAGCTCAGGAGAGCCCTGGCCCTTACCAGCTGCAGCACTCAGGAGAGTGGGCCCTGCACCTCACCTGGACAGCACAGCAGAGCTGATCCTGATGGTTGGGACTTAGGTGAACCAGCACTGAGGGTGAAAGTGTGGGAGAACTGGCTCCTGCTGTTAGGTGGCATGGGTGTGGGGGTGATGCCCTTCCCACCTCATCCCTTATAGGCTGCTGCAATCAGGAGAACTGACCCTGAGGTCATGGGTAAGCTGGCCCTACCCCTCCCAGGCTGCAGCACTTAATGGCAGATAAGGGAGAGTTGATATGCTAATCAGCTGGTGTGCTGCCCTTTATAGGCCCTGTATCTCATCTGGGCAGCACACTAGAGCTGGCCCTAGTGAAGGGGATGCAGGTGAGCTGACCCCGAGGTTTAGAACATAGGACAGCTGGCTCTGTCATTTATCTGGAGTGAGGTGAAGTGAGTGAGGGGATGGTGCTTTCCTCCTCCCCACCTTGCCACCAGAGAGCTGGCCCTGGGGTCTTGAGAGTGGGAGATCTAGCCCTGCCCCCTTATTAGCTGTAGCACTCAGGAGAATGGGCCCTACACCTGGCCTGGGCAACACAGTGGAGCTAGCCCTGATGTCAAAGGCATAGGTGAGCCAGCCTAGAGGGTGTGAGAGCTGGCCCAGCCCTTTATGGGCTGCAGTACTTGGGAATAGTTGGCCCCTGAGCCAAGGCTCAGGGCAGCTGGCTCTAGAGGCTTGGGTACAGTGAGCCAGCTCTGAAAGCTTGGTACTGGGAGAGTTGACCCTGCCTCCTGCAGAGGGTGGTAGTGGGCAGCAGAGCAGTGCTGGAGAGCTCATCCTGGTGGTGCAGATAAGGGAAAGCAGGTGTACTAACCAGCTCAGCCACAACCCAGGCTCAGATCCAGGGTTCTAAATTGGCCCACCCCCAAATCTATATTGTTTGCCAATGGTTGGAGTGAGTAAAATAGCTGGCCAGTCCTACTGATCCAGGGCTGCAGGATCTCCATGACAAAGAGCAGCAACAAGATGACACAGAGAAGTCCTGGTGAAGATTCAATATTGATGGTGTCACAGAAACCAGAGGCTCTCAGGCCAGACTGATGACTCATTGCAATGAACATTCACAAGTGAAGATGTGTGGATAGAGGGGCATATTGTGGGATACACTGTGACACACACTGTGATATATTATAGCTTCCACGATGAGATTTTTTTTATGCCTTTTTGTTTATTTATGTATATTTTATTTTGGGGAGGAGGTTGCAAGGGCAAAGGTGGATATGAGGGGGTGGGGAGATAAGTTGGACTAAGGTGCATGATGTGAAACTCATAAGGAATCAAAAACAATTCCTGGTAAATGAAACTGAAGTAAGGGAGATAATTAACTACTAATAATATGTGATGTAAGACTGAAGAAAAGCTAAGGAGACTAAACAGGATAAAGAGGACTATTGTGTAATAATAAAAGGCAGACTATTGTGTAATAATAAAAGGCAGTATTACTGAAGTAATATATTTACTAAGCTATACATATATAGCAAAATTGTTATAAATACATAAAGGGTAGTATTACTGAAGTATTAATATATCCATATATAGCAAAGTTGTTATAAATACATGAAGAACTTGAGAAAATAGAACTATATTGGGTAATTTCAAACTGGCTTTTATTATTGAACAGATCTGAAAGATTAAGAGATGAAGCTGGGCGTGGTGGCACATGCCTTTAATACCTCACATCAACTAATAAAAGCCAATAATTTGATTTTCAGGAAATTTCTAGGTGGTTGACATCATGAGGTAGCTTGAAATAGACTATGATGGACAGGCAGTGGTGGTGCATGCCTTTAATCCCAGCACTTGGGAGGCAGAGGCAGGCAGATTTCTGAGTTTGAGGCCAGCCTGGTCTACAGAGTGAGTTCCAG